>NW_022279638.1:2692910-2996865 GCF_009193385.2 Nasonia vitripennis
CGGCTTTGCTTGCGCTGCCTATGTTGCGCCGACCTCTTAGTTGTTGTGCGTGCAAATTAGCGACAGTGTAGTGGTGAGGCTGGCGATGATGCGGTGCGGCATGGCACAGCGCTGGCTGTTATGATGTCTCTCTTTCTCTCTCTCTCTCTCTCTCTCTCTCTCTCTCTCTCTCTCTCTCTCTCTCTCTCTCTCGCTCTCGCTGTCGGGTATCAACAACGTTTCCTCAGCTGCTATTCTTCATTTTCTTACTCTAAACACATAACATCAACGCTATAACCATAGACTCATGGTGATGAGCAACGCCAAGGGTGCCAAACTGAGGACCAAATCCACCTCTGCCACAACATCAGCAACGGGAGTAACTGCAACAACAACAGCAGGTAAGAATACTCCCAAACAACAGCAGCCGGCGAACAAGAAGACGAGGTCAGCACCACCATCAGCCAACACGTCGAGAAATCCCTCACCAGCCCGCTCGGCCGGAGTAACAACAACACCTACGCCGTCCGTTGAGGCTGCTCTGAGGGATATTCGCGGAGCACTGGACGACATACGCCATGCTCAAATGGAGTCCATCAAGACCCAGAACATCGTGTCGGAGAGGATTTCCAAAATTGAGTAGCGTCTGGTCCCGCTGGAGAAGCGACTCAGGGCCCTCGATGAGCTGCCTGCACTCAAAACTCGCATACACAATGCTGAGTCCACCATCAGTGAGCTGCAGGCACAAATCCAAGATCTGTCATCGAGGAGCCCAATGATGCAGCAGGACAGCGGCAGCACGGTGTCCAACACTGCGGAGATTTGCAGCCTACGCAGTGAATTGGCCGAGGTCAAGAGGCGCAAAGAGCAGACCTCGAACTGTGTGGTCGTTGTCACGGGTTTGCATTATACCCGTGAAACCCCGCTGCATCTCCTCGCTTTCTCAGTTGTAAACGCATTTGACCCCACGGTCCTTAGAAGAGACGTAGCATCCGTCAGAACCAAGAATTATTATTATTCACGCTTGTCTACCTTGACTGACGTTACCGAGATCTGGAGAGAGCTGGAGAAACTTGGAATTTCTGGTAGTTGGGACAGTGAGTGATTGTGATAACGATGATGCGTCCGAGTCTATAAGTCTCGAGTCCGCAAATTCGATCGCTAACCCTGGGAGTGATCCCCGATCGTCGGGACTAACCGTTAACCAAGTGAACGCTCTCGTAGAAGAGTTGTAACGCGCTGCTTGCTTTCATAGAGAATGAGAGGCTACCACCTGGGAAGTTAAAACTTCAAAACGTAGTTAAATCGGTTTACGAGGCGATTACTAAAATCTCAAGTGCCTATATTAGCAAACTGTCGGCCGAGGCACTCACCGGGTAATGTATTGACACTCTCTTACGCGCGTACAGTAACATAGAGCGTCTAACTAGTAGTCCGCCGGATAGCAGACACGACCATGCGGCTCGGCCAAATCCATCATTTGCCGACGTGGTATCCCGACTCAGTCCTCGTCCACCAAAGTCTTACTCAGCCGTGGCAAAGCTTTTCCAATTAACACCTCGGAACATGTCATGATTGGACCGATCGACAGTGCTAACCCTGCCTTTTCTTCTTCTAGAGAAACCAAGGCCGCTCTCTGCAACGCAATTAACCTGGCTAACTTTAAAATTAATGTACAACGCGTATCTAACGGTCCTCATAGTTTAGTGCGCGTTGAGGGTAGCTTCTTTGCCGCCCTGCGTACGTCGGCTGACCTAGCTAGAGCGGGCTTAGAGGTTAAGGAAGAGACCAAAATAAATCCTCGTCTTATTGTGCACGATATTCTAGTTGAACTGATAGTTGACCAAATTGTATCATGTATTATTGACCGAAATATACCGGACGCGACTAGAGAGGATGTGAAACCGATTTACCTGTATCAAGCCCGTGATAAGAAGTCTCACTTATGCGTCGTCGAGACCAAGCCGTTGTTTCGATACGCGCTACTCAACCTCAAAAGGGTTAACATCGACTAGTCTACCTGTCGTGTCTCAGATCATATCGTCGTGAAACAGTGCTTTAAATGCTAACGGTTCGGTCATATAGCGAAAGAATGCAGCAAGGATGCATGTTGTGGATTTTGCGCCGGTGCTCACGATAGCAAGACTTGCAACAAGAAGGCGTCCTTACGTTGCAACAACTGTGTAACTGTCGGGTATACGAGCACAGCGCATGCTGCTACTAATCAGACTAAGTGTCCCCTACTGCGTAGGCAGATTGAGCAGAAAATGATATTAATCGACTATGGCGAATTCTGAGCGGTTCTTGAATATTGCGCACTCAAATACTCAATTAATTGAGCCACACTTACACGACCTCTGCGCTGTAGCGCAGGATAACGGACTGCATGTCTTAGGCATAAGTGAGTCACATTTAAAATCAACATCTCCGGCCATTGTAGATATTACGGACTTTAACCTCTTTCGAGCAGATAGCGAGGGAAAAGGTTGTGGTGGTGTTGTCATCTACGTACACCGGTTTATCACCATGAGAGTACTATGTCGCTCAACCCAACCGCTGCTTTACTCTAAGCGGCTGGAGTTCCTCTTTCTTGATCTTACCTTGGAGCATTGGAAAATCTTCTGTGGTGTTGTCTACAGCCCACCTAAGGCCGAATTCTGGTCTGATGTTGAGGAGGTTATTCTAAATTGCAATGATGCGTATGATTTGTACATACTTATGGGTGATTTAAACATTGATTGGCGTTTAAATTCTTCTTCCCGTGTCACCCTTGCAGTTTCTCCAATGAGCTGCTTTCTCGTGCCAATCCCCTTCGCACCTACACACCACACAGACAACTCGCATACCACCATAGACTACATCTGCTTGTCGGATGGATCAAGTGTAAAATCGTCGAGGCAGCAGCACCTCTCAAGTATCTCGAAGCACAATGTACTTTTCGCGACTTTGTCTTTTACTGTACCGCGTCACGATCCTCCCAGTATCAAACATCGCTCCTACAAGAGGCTTAACCTGGACAAGCTCCTCGACGACCTCGCACTGCTGGGCTGGAGCCCCATTTATCGCACTCTTGACATTAACTACAAAGTTAAATTTCTTACTAATAGCTTGATTGACTTCTCCGACAACTCTGTGCAAACGGCCTTAAGAAATACTAAGTTCAATTTTTATAGGAACAAATTGCAAAATTGCGTGGACTCAAGGGAAATGTGGCGCATTATCGAGGAACTACACTAACAAATTGAACTCTGACAAAAAAACGTTACATAGGTTTTTGTTGTGTTTTTGCTCGTATAATCGATATCCGCATTCAGTTTTGCAAAATTACGACATTTTGGGTTATTTGTTTAAATAATTTGTTATAAACAATTGTGATCGACAAAAGAAAAAACACGGGTTTTTTTTTTTTTTGGTTATGCAAAGGATGGCATAGTTCGTTTCTCGATATCTCTGTCAGGTTTTGCCTGGTTTTTAATGGGTTAATAAGCACTTCATAGGCTCTGTAAGCGCGGCCCCGCTACATCTTCCGAGCCCGCTCGGGAGACCACCGTTTGATTCTTAATTTTTTTTTTAAACATGTCAACGTTGAACATGTGCTCGATGTGTTGTCCGCAGCACACCCGAACGCCAAAGGTGTCGATGACATCTCCTTAAAGGACTTAACAAACGCTCTGCCTGCCATTATGCATGCGACTGAAAACAAGCTATAATGCTGCCCCTGCCAAAAAAAGCCATCGTCATCAGTAACTGCCGCTTTTCGACCGATAAGCGTTCTATGCTTATCAGCAAAAATTTTAGAGTGGGTCGCCTACAATTAGATAACTGACTTTTTGGTGGAGAAGAATTGGCTCGACACTCACCAGTTTGGTTTTCGGAAAGACCACAGCACGCGCACAGCCCTCGTCAAAATCACCGACGACATTCGGAAAGGCATCGATGCTGGAAATGTAACATTGATGGTTGGCATTAAATTTTCACGGGCATTTGACGTGGTGAACATCAACTTATTGGTCGAGAAACTCAGCTCGCTAGGCTTTTCTGACTCAGCTTGTCACTGGGTGAGCTCATTTTTATCTAACAGATCCCAGGTCGTGGATTTTCGTACTGGAGAAACTTTAGCACGCCTAGATAGGCTTGCCGGTATTCCTCAGGGTAGTCTTTTGGGTCCACCTCTCTTTGCACTGCTCATCAATGAGTTGCCTCACATTCTTTAGCATTGCTCATGTGATTTATACGCCGACGACTTCCTCATCTATCTCAGTGGTAGTATTAACAAAGTCATGGATATTGTCGTCAAGGTCAATCAAGACCTTACCAAGATCTCCAGCTCAGCCTTTGTGAACAGACTTATCGTTAATGCTGCAAAGACGCAAGCGATATGGGTCGGATCTCGCGGATATAAGAGTCGTTTGTGCAACTTAAGCGTACCTGAAGTAGTGTTTGATGGCACCGTGGTTGACCCCAGTGAGTCTCTGAAGGTGCTTGGCGTAACGCTCAACTGTACACTTTCCTGGCGAGCGCAGTGTAACGTTGTCGCTAGGAAAAGCTCTTTTAAAGCTCCGGAAATGTCGTTTCTTGCTGCCGTCTGACACCCGTATAATGCTCGTAAAATCTCTAGTCTTCCCGCACTTTGACTATTGTGCGGGTATTTTCTTAGACCTTCCTAAAGAACTGGCTACGAAACTTGTAACGAGGTAGATTTTTCGGCTATTTAAAGGCTCGGATTAGGGCTCGCAAATACGTGTTGTACTCGTTAATATTAATCACTCCCAACTGAATTTGTTTGCGGCGCCAGGTCAGAAATTATTATGGATACATAACACTAATCGCGTGTTTGGCTATTGAGACTATCTCTCTCGGAGAAGATTCAGTCGCTAGACAGTGGGGAAAAATAATAACACTCACGTTTGAGAATATCACACTTAATTTACTATTTATTAATAACACCAAGCAATTTTCCGACGGCGAACCGGCTGTAATGTACTCGCTCGCCACACTATAACTCGAATCAATCACAACAAACATTATCACGTGAATCTAACGAATCTCTCTCGGCGGAATCAACAATACTTCCCGATTGTACACTCTCTACCTCTGCGTATCGTCTGCTACACTTTCTTCCTCTCGTACGGGTGCTGACTCATGCTCTGTAAAACGCCGCTAACAAAGAAAATACTTATAATTTTTGAATAACCGGAGGGTGTTGATCCGGCTACTTCAGAAATACAAGTGAACAAATCTCCTTGACGACTCTGGGCACGAAACCTCGCATACAAGAACGCGCATGCACATCACACACTTTATTCCTTCATCCTCGGTTTACAATTATTCTGATAGATCATCTCACTCCCAAGTTCATCCCCGTGACTCTCAATCCCATTTTCTTTCATACTACACTCTACATAATTTTTACATTAATTTAATGTTCGGTTACAGTGATACGCATACTCATATGCCAAATACACACACACAAGTGCGCAGACTTGTATCCCCGTTCATCGCCACGAGCAGCTTACCCTTCCCAGCATCTCGCTGTCGGCTTTGCTTGCGCTGCCTATGTTGCGCCGACCTCTTAGTTGTTGTGCGTGCAAATTAGCGACAGTGTAGTGGTGAGGCTGGCGATGATGCGGTGCGGCATGGCACAGCGCTGGCTGTTATGATGTCTCTCTTTCTCTCTCTCTCTCTCTCTCTCTCTCTCTCTCTCTCTCTCTCTCTCTCTCTCTCTCTCTCTCTCTCTCTCGCTCTCGCTGTCGGGTATCAACAACGTTTCCTCAGCTGCTATTCTTCATTTTCTTACTCTAAACACATAACATCAACGCTATAACCATAGACTCATGGTGATGCGGTCCTAGCGAAGAGTGGTATATAAGAGAGAGAGAGAGAGAGAGAGAGAGAGAGAGAGAGAGAGAGAGAGAGAGAGAGAGAGAGATTTCTACCTCGATGGTCACCCCGTCGCAAACTAGATAGGTGTAGAAACGCGGTCCTACGCTTCGCGACAGGGGTGGAGATCTTTGAGCACATATCGCCGACCTACACACAATTTGAGATCCTGAAATAGCCTGCTAGACGCGACTATCTAACGCTTTGTCTTCTGGCAGCTGTCCTGCGCAAAAGTTCGCCGTAATATCTCGCCGAAAAATTTGCTTTTATCCCTAAAGAAAGGCCCGGTAGCGAACGACGCTCTCGGCTTGATACTGTTATCGAAGGGTTTAATACCGAATGTCTAAGGAGCTCTTTTCGCATTGGCGCTGCGTACATGTGGAATAAGATTCCCCTTTCCGTGCGATCATTGTATAAACACCGTTGTTTTAAAAAGCATTTATATTCATACTGCCTCAAGCTGCAAGATATAAGCGCGTAAAATGTACACCCCGTGGCTAGTCTCTCTGCTATCTCCGACTATTTTATTGCACCTCTAATCTTAGTCACAAGTCTTCTTTTATTTTTATTTATTAATTTTTATCCATCGGTTGTACAGATTATCGAACTTAATTATTTACTAGCAAAAACCGGTCGCTTCGCTCGCGATTGACAAATTAATTGTGATGATATTTAAGGGGATGTCATTCCAAAAAACACTGTTTTTCTATTACATTCAAAACTGTTTGAATAAAGTTTGCAAAAGAAAAAACGAGTCTGTAGCGCCGTAGTGTTAAGTTTAATAAATTGGTAAACTGAAAGAAAATTTCGATCAGACTTTCTATTTTTCTAGAAGTTTAAAAATACAAAATACTTCGTGGTGGATTTGCGAAGCTTTTGCGCCGACATTCCTTAATTATTTGACGTGTCATTATTAAATATACTGTTAAATATTAGATGTACACTCGATGGTAGTTAATTCTTGTGGAACGTTTTTGAAATGCTCCAATCAGATTCACAGATTGATAAATTCTAACCAATCAAAAGCACGACTTCATGAACGTTTTATAAGAATTAATTACCGTCGAGTATAAATGAATATATTCAATACAGCCAACATTCTATAAAAGTAGTTATAGCTACTAGTACACAGGACGGGCTTTAAAATTATAGAATAAAATAAAAATACTAAAACTCTTTAGATAAAATAAAAAAACTCTTTGTAACTATTTGATGACAGTATTAATTATATTAACAAAATCTAACCAAAAAATAATAATAATTAAAGATTATTTTTATAAACATTTAAAAAATAACGTAAATTGTGAGATTATAACAATCATAACTTTCATATTCTGTACTAAAATGAAATACATAATACGATATTTACTTTTATATTAAATGATAACGATATCTTCAATCCCTAACAAAAAAGAAAAATGAAAACAATTTAAAAAAAACGTTATGAACTGCAGATGATAGCAGAAAAATGTTGAAATCGAGACACACATGACAGTAATCTTTTGTCGTCTTCAGTTTTATTTACTTTGCTAGATACTTCAGTTAGATTTATTTTTTTTAAGTGTAAAATTTTACAATTTAGAAAATAAATAAAAAAATGAATACAACAGACAATAACTATTAATAAGCGAAAACAATAGTTTTTTCATAGTTCACAACAGTTTTCTTTATTTCATTAGTGCTGTCTTTTACGTTCACTAGTTCGTTCCCAATCATAACAGCTATCTTCGGATTTCTACACATTTTTAAAAACACGCGTTCAATAACATAAAAAAAATTAACTTTCAAACAAGTAAAAGGTTAGGCGAGTTTGGTATGATCCGCAACGAAATAACAGATAAAAAAGAACTGAGATCAATCAACCGAAGTCAAGTTTATTATATTTAATCATAATTAAGCAACAAAATTTGTTTTGGTCAATAAAGGGCTTACTTAACTTAAAGTTAAATAATATACTGATCAATTAGGAAGAACTCTTAAAATGCTTACTACGTAACTTGCCATGGCCGTTTCATTGTACTTATGGTGTTTTTATGACGTTCTAATGCATAAAGAGAAAATTTTAGTAGTTTTCCTAGCGAGAAAAATCACGTGATTTTTCACACGATCAATCACATGATAGATCACTTGACTATTCAACGCGATTTCTCACTTGATAAATCACGTTAAAAATCACGTCAGAAATAACTAATAAAATTAAAGTATTTGTTTTAATTGAAATAAATTATTTTAGTTTTACTAAACAATTATGAAAAATATATATTTCGTTGATATTTATCCAAACGAATCGACCGCAAAAAAGTAAAAAAAACTTTGCCTGAACCGAGACTTGAACCCTGATCCTCAACTTCACAATCCATTATCTCATTTATTGAGCGATAAATTTTTTCTTTGTTTTTTTTTTGTCCTAATAATGATAACTTGCAGATCATATATGAATCTTAGTAATGTATCATTTACATGTATAGGCTATCTGCTGTTATTTGATAAAATAAGAAAAACAATTTTATTATACAATAAGAAGTTTATTTTGTGTTTTATTCCTTATAAATTGTAGTGATTCTTCTATACTACATAATATATATTATTGAGTAGTACAAATTTAGATTATAAATATCAATCTTAACTTCATATTTATCTCAAAGTATACGTGTAAACTTTACAAAGTTATAAATCTAAAATATTTTTAGGTGAAAGTAGCATAGAATTTCAAGGCTTATTACAGCACAAATAGCTCAGGAAATAAAATAATGGATTATGAAGTTGAGAACCGAGGTTCAATCCTCGGTTAGGACAAAGATTTTTTTTCATTTGTTTGTGGTAAATTCATTTGAATTAAAAACAAATCTATTTTTCATCATTGTTGCGTAAAAATAAAATAATTAAATTTATTTTAATTTAAACGAATACTTTAATTTTATGAGTGATTTCTGACGTGATTTTGAAGGTCACAAGATCATCGCATGAGAAATCACGCCAAATTTCACGTGATTTATCATGTAAGAATTCAAGTGATCTAGCACGTAATGGATCTTGTGATAAATCACGTGATTTTTCTCGCCAGGGTCACCATGAACAAAATGAAACGGTCATGGCAAGTTATATAGTAAGTATCTTGAGACTTTTTTTATTGATCAGTATATAACTTAAGTTAACTTAAGTTAAGTAAGCCCTTTATTGACCAAAAAAATGTTCTTGCTTCATTATTATTATATATAATAAACTGAACTTTTCGAGGACACCCTTAATGGATTGCCACCTTGCCGTGCCCGATGGGTCGGTGAGGGGGCTCCTCTGGTCGATTGTGCAGTGGATCTCGGACCCAAACCCGGTGAGAGAGAGTGAATGTTTTTGGCTGTGTCTGATTCCCTGTAAAACGGGCTCTCAAATGTATGTGGATCACCGTAAAAGGGGCTCTCACTCCAGTGCAGAATCCCCCTAAAAAGGGCTCTCACTCAAGTGCGGGATCCCCCTAACTAGGCGAAGGCGGTAGTGCCGGTTGGGAAATACGACACATGAACACACATGTCACATCTCAACACTCACACACTGCTGAGCCCAAAGCTGCCCCCGGGCACGTATGTCCAGCAGGGTCACTCGAGGAGGGCTGACTGCGTCGATCTGAGGGTACCGTAGAAAAACTAGGTTGTCTAGCGCTCCTAGGCCGTCGGACAGTACAGGGGCACGGGTCAGCCTAACCAGCATGACCTGGCTGCCCTATCAGCCGACGAAAAATCCCGCCCGACCTAACAGTGCCGATTGGTGACCGGATAGGGCCATGTTGGATAGGGGGGGGGGCTGCTGAGGCTACAGGAGTCGGGGTTGGCTTCTCCGCGGTGGTTGGCTTCTGAAGAGCGTACTCGCCCAGGATGCAAAGGCAGGGCTTGGTTCGCACACACTGTATGGGACAAGACTACATTAAGGTTCAAAAATAAACTGTGAAATCATTGTTGATCAGATATTATGACTTTATTGTAATCTCCTAACGATCAGGTCCTGGTGTGATCTTCTCTCACAAGTTGTCGCCTAGAACTGACGCTCCACTCATTAAACGCCGCCGAAAACTCGGGCCCGCTAGAACAAAGGAGCTTTCTCGAGGACTACCGGAGGGACTCGAAGCAGTGCGCGCGCTCCTCTATATCTATAGCTATACACACCCAGTCATGTGCCCGCGCGAACGTCTCTCGCCACTCGACTCTCTGGCCTGGTAGTCACAGATCGCCAAAAAGGCGGAAGATGAGCTGGGACAGATGGGAGCTGAGGTCATTTCCTAATCCAAGATCCTTGGATTCACAGCGGCACTTTCCAAAACGCCGTTAGGGAGAAGGTCATAGACACCCTTGCCTCTAAGAACGTATGTTTCGAGGTTATGGACTGGAGAGTTTTTAGAGAAGTCTCCATGTTGGACCACCAGCACATCGTGTTCAGACTTGGCGGACAAAGTACGCTCGATCAGCTTATAAGGAACCCTAGAAAAACAAACTGAGTAGGATACAGAGAGGAACATAAGGCTAAGATCAGTAGCTTCCTTGTAACATACGGGACGGCGAAGGACATCGATCACTGCAGCAGGATCCTAAGGAACATAATAAGTTTTTACGAGAACAATTGTGAACTTATGCTAAAAAGGCCATTGAAGAACGCTCTCTGGTGGAATACGTCACTGGAGAAAGGCAGGAAGAAAGTAAGGTGGCTATATAACCGGTCCAAATACACGAACACTGACAAGGACAAACTGGCGTATAGAGCGAAGCAAAAGTAATATAAAAAAAAGATCGAAAAGGCCATGGTGGAGGGTTGAAAGAGATACTGCAGAAGCCGAAGCATCGTATCAGGCACGACCAGTGTCCTGTAACACCCGAAGAAGCCACTGACAGACTCAATTTGATTGGTAACAAAGGACTAGGCAAAAAATGGACAAAAAGCCCTAAAAAGCGTGATGGAAACCTACTTTCCAGACTTTAGGGAAGGAGCAAGGTCAGAAGCCGTTTAGCTAATGGCCCGCGGAGAGGACTGGAGACTGGCGAAATGGGTAATAGACAAGGCAAGGATAAGGTGGGCCACAGGGACGTTCGAGCCCTACAAGGCTGCAGGTCCGGACGGCATTTTTCCGGCTCTGCTGCAACAGGGCATGAATGTCCACATATTAGTCCCAGCCTCAGAGAAATTGTACAGAGCCTGTCTGGCACTAGGATATGTGCCGGAAGAATGGAGACAGGCAAGGGTGGCTTTCCTGCTCAAACCAGATAAAACACAACACGCGGTCGCAAGGGACTTCAGGCCAATCAGCATGACCTTGTTTTTACTCAAAACTCTAAAAAGGCTGGTTGACAGATATATCAAAGAGTCATCACTAGTAGAAGCGCCGCTGCACAGCAAGCAGCATGCCTACAAGACAGGAAAGTCAGTGGACACAGCGTTGGTAGACGCGGTTAGCTTCATACAAAAGGGCATGAAAAACAGGGGTTTGGTATTGGTGGCTTTCCTGGACATCGAGGGGGCTTCAGCAGGTATGGAGGAACATGCAATACCAGCAACTGTCGCCAGGTGGATCAGCGTTATGCTGAATACCAGGACGATAGTGGCTGTCTGGGTAGCGTACTCTTGCAAAGGATTAGTAAGACGACGAGGACGTGATATCAGGTCTAATGCAGTTTGCAATGGGCCTGGTGGAGAAATGGTGTGATAAAGAGAACTGGGGGTTAACCTGAACAAAATCAGTGTCATGCTGTGTACGAATAGGTATAAAAGCAAGCCGATGGAAAAGCTTCAACTCCATAAAGTTTCTCTGAAATTGGTAAAGGAGATTAAATACCTGGGAGTCACGCTCAAAAACAGACTCAACTGGGGGAAACATATCAAAGATAAATGCGAGAAAGCGATAGGCACTTTCTGGGCCTACAGGAGGGCTTTTGGCAATCCCTGGGGCCCAGAACCGGATAAAGTGAGATGGCTATATGATGCAATCATCAAACCAAGACTCACTCATGGGGCACTAGTATGGGGCCACAAATGTGAGTTGAAAACTCTCACAGGGGCACTAGACAGGGTGCAAAGATTGGTTATGGGAGGAATCACGGGATCCATGCGAACGACACCTACGGTCGTCATGGAAAAACTGTTGGAACTTCCTCCACTAGGCAAAATAATAAGGTCAAATGCGTGCAGGACGTTCTGCAGAATAGCGGAATCATTGAACTGTTCCAATTTCGAGGATGCGGCACTTCCGGAACGAGTAATGCCGCTAATGGAGGAAATAGGTTGCGACAGAATGGCAAATAGAATTTATTTCTCTAAGCCGTTCTCGATCGTAATCCTAGAAAGGAAAGAATGGAAGACGGGTTCACACGAACTCCTCGAAAACAGTGTAGTGTGGTTTACCGATGGCTCAAAAAATGAGAATAGTGTAGGAGCAGGTGCCTGGGAAAAGGGGGATGCACAAGAAATTGTGTGTTCGCTCGATCACCATGCTACGGTTTTCCAGGCAGAAATCAGGGCCATTACAGAAGCTGCTAAATGGCTGTTGAAAAGAGGCACAGGGCAAAGAACTGTAAGCTTCTGCTCGGATAGCAGGGCAGTTCTTATGGCGCTAGACAGTATCAGTATCTCCTCAAAAGAGGTGCTGAGATGCAGACAGGCACTGGAATCACTGGCAAAACACAACGCGGTAAGACTGGTGTAAGTGCGTGACAAAAAGGCAGACAGGCTAGCGGGTAGGGGCGCGGACGGCATTTAAGCTAGAAGGTGCGCAGTCGCTGTCAACGCCTGCAAGTTAATAGAGCAATTAAAGACTAGCTTAACTTGCAACTAAGCGACAAATGGACCAATGCCAATGGGCTTAGACAGGCTAGGGCCTTAATATGCAGCAGCCAACCTGAGGAGTGGCTGCGGACAAATTAACGCCTGAGCAGGAATAGGTTGAGATTGGCCGTTGGCTGGCTAAAGGGACATTGGAGGGTAGGATACCACCTGTGGAACCTGGGACTAAGGGACTCCGGGAGCTTTAGGTGGTGTGAGTTCAAAGAGGAGACCACTTCCCACCTGCTGTGTGAATGCCCAGCTTTCGCAGGGACAAGACAGAGGGTGTGGGGGCATTTTGTGAATGGCACACTCTTGTATTATATCAGAGGTAGTTTTTATCAATATTTTTGTTGAAAATCATAGTTAGGCATAAGAAAACATGATATAAGTCAAAATATATTAGAGACAAGAAAGAAATGCATTTATTTCTTTGTAATGAAAAATGCGAACCTCAACATAGCAGTAAATAGTAGCGCGGGCACCGCGGCTTCGTCTGCTTCTCAAACTCGCCTTCGTGGCGCTAACGCGCTACTTGATTATGGAATCTAATTAACATAACTGTTGAAATCTGGTACCATCCTCAGTAAACTAAAAAAAAAAAGAAAAAACTAATAATACCTGTAAATAACTGTTGAATTTGTCTGAATTCCGACATTTTTCTGCTGAACATTTCTGTTTCGTTGAGTTATCTTCTGTTTTAGTCTGAAGTCTTTAGATGGAAACTGTTATGTGCAAAATTTGTATTTCTCTAAGGATCAATATAGGTATGGAAAATTATGTAATTTTATACAAAATCATAATTTATATCATCATATCAAGATAAATTCATTTTATTATTTTTGTATTTATTACTTATCTAAATTATTAAATAAGACAGTATTTAAAATATATTACAATATACTATGCGTAAAATGCTCTATTACGCATGCTCCGCGTTTAAGCACATTTTCCCCTGTATTAGGAAATAACGTTCGATACACATGAAAAACGTTGATTTTCATAAATTTATAAATTGATTAAATTTAGTTGTTAATATTAGAATGACACTTTATTGATTATGGAATGAATGCAAAATGCTTTAATGCATCTATTTTCGAAGACAACTTTACTATTTAAAAAATAATTTTTAAATATAACAAACTAAGAGTATTTTAGAAGTAAATTTAAAAGAGCCGTATACCTAATAGTAGAGATCTCAGTTCAGAATAATCAATAGAAATCACTATAGATAATTGATAAAAACATAAAAATATTGAAAATTTACATCAGTTTGGGATGTGCTGTAAATTTGTATAAATATATTTGAATATTATAGTAAACATATATAATACATTAATGAACGTATACAATTTATGGTAATGTTTGTTTAAAACATCTATTTGATTATAAATTACGTTTTATTTAAATAAATTAATATCGTTTAATAATAATTTCTCTTTGTCTATTGATAAACTCATGAAAATGCGCTTTATATAAAGAAAATAATTACATAACGATTTTTTCATTTTATATTCACCAACACATAGCTTTGAAAAAATGATCATATCTGCAGATTAGAACTTGTGATATGCACGAATGCATTCAACATTAGTTATTTTATATTCATAAACAGATAGCTTTGAAAGAGAGATCATATCTGCACAAAAACTTATTCGCAGCGTTCTTTTGACCTTTACCAAAACTGCAGATTACATTTTGTGTAGCTTTGTGTCCAGATCATATCAGCACAATAAAATTATTTGCAACTTGCCTTTCATCTGGACCAAATCTGCAGATATCTTGCTTTATTCATAAATGCATACAGAATTCGTCATTTCATATTCACAAACACATAGAATTAAAAAAAGATTATACCTGCACAAATAACTATTTGCAGCATCTCTTTAATCTCGACCAAAACTGCAGATTTTATCTTGAGATATGAATGAATACTTACAGCATTCGTCATTATATGCCACTAATACAAAACTTAAAAAAAACGATTATATCTGCACGAGTAATTATTTGCAGCATCCCTTTTATGTAAATCGAATCTGCAGATAACATTTTGTGATATGCATAAATACATAAATCGTCATTTCATATTCATAAACAAATAACTTAAAAAAAAACAGCATATCTGCTCAAATATTTAATTGCATCATCCCTACTATCTGGACCAATTTTAAAATAATCTTTATTTATCCATGTGTGTATATATATATATATATATATATGTGTAAAAAATATAAATTAACTACGTCTTTTTTTTATTGTTTTAATAGCTTTCAATCTACCACGACCAAATATTGAAAATGTTTTTTAGTAGGTATGCATATTTTTATCATATGTACCTGTCTATACCAATCAATAGTTTTTTGTTTATAAAATACATAAACTTTTGTAGAATAATTGCAAAAAAAAAATCCGGACGGACGGACATTTTTTAACTTCTTTTACTGCTAAAAACTAATAAAAATTGGATACATATAATTTTTTTGGTCATTTAATTAAATGATTTAAGTTCAAAGAACATTTCTACCGTAAAATAGATCTAATTTTTTTCTTTTTACGAGTTTTGGAGGGTTTTTACAAAATTGATTAAATATAAAATTTTAATATAGTGTAAAAAATTTATTGTTTATGTATAGTTACTTTTTTTACTGTATATGCGTCTCCGATCCATGGGCAGCGAGCTCCATTTACATTGTGTCTTCGATTTGTGTACTAAAACTCTAACTGTCTTTGGCTATCACGGACCTTGAGTCCTTAGCCGTTAAATAAACACACACGCACACACACACATACACACATACACACACTCTGGTTTTCGAAGCCGTGTACGGGTCGGCCTGCTGTTTGTATCAAGCCCGACCGGCTGCGCTCGTCCTGAGGATTGCTTGCTCGCCCACTGATGCACCGGCGTATACGATGTCGCCCGCGTTCACATTATCTCTCTCTCTTCCTTACTCACTCGAGTTTTCCCGCGCTTCTTTCGCGTCCTCCCTTTATCTTGCTTCCTCTCTCTCTCTCTCTCTCTCTCTCTCTCTCTCTCTCTCTCTCTCTCTCTATCTCTCTCTCTCTCTCTCTCTCTCACACACACACACACTTCCGAACACTGGCTCGACGCCACAGTCGTTCAAGAGACGTCAAGGTGCGCGCCCGCACCCACACCAGCACTCTCGTCTCTCGTACTCGTCTTCTCTCTTTCTCTCTCTTTCTCTCTCTTTCTCACACACACTCGATCGCGCGGGCTTTCGCGCGCTTTCTTGTTCGTCGCGTCTTCTTAGTGGCCTGGAGGCTTGCGCCGAGAAGCTTCCTGGGGATGCTAAAGACAGTTACCTCATTAGAGGGGGGGGGGGGGCGAACCCCAAGAAAGGGGGAGCCCGGGTCGACTATAAATTATCTGTGCGCAATCTGGGGTTGGTACTAGACTGTAAACTTACGTGGAAAGAGCACGTTACACAATTATGTAAACGTGCTTACTCTTTAATGTACCGGCTCTATTTCTTTCGAAAGAGCACTAACCTTAGATTACGCCAATACCTAGTGCAAACACTCCTATTTCCCATCATCGACTACTGTGCACTAGCTTACTGCGACCCGACACAAGAACTGGACTTGAAACTACAGAGGCTTGTCCACACGGGAATCTGTTATATCTACGGTGTAAGGAGTGATGAGCGCATCTCTCCTTACAGGCGTGAGTAGCAATGGCTTACCACCGCCTGGCGTAAGAAATGCTTCATGTCCTGTTTTCTAAGAAAAATTTTCAACACTTCAGTGCCTACCTACATATTTTAATTTCTACTATTAATTTCTATTTTAATTTCTACGTTGCGCTCAAGCCTGTAAGGGGTGATGTGCCCCCCCTCCCCCTGGATATCCCATCCTTCAAGACGAAGACGCTGAAGAATTCATTTTTTATCAGTGCTTCCTACCTCTGGAACAACCTTCTATCTCACCTTCGCGACACACTATACATATCACACTTTAAACAAGCAGCTAAAACATATTTTTCTGAACTGGAAAACACGCAATCATGACGCAAACATACACACTCATTCATCCCATTTCACTTCATTTCATTGCACACTATCACACTTACACAATAATCTATTCTAATCTGCTTTCGAAACTGGGACCTAGATAGGGCGGCAGACTAGACCGGGCAGGCAGACGTTTTCCTCGAGCTGGCGACAGTTGGCAAATTCTACGAATTCCCGGGACTGTGGCAAGTCTTGGAAAACGCGGGCTTCGCTTTAGCCGATCGCCTTTTAGTCAAGTCGACTACTCGGGAGTGTTGAAACGTAAATATGCGTTGTCGCGTAGCTGCGACGTACAACATCGCAATTGACTTGATCCTGTGTGCTACAGGGATCGACGAGTGGTTTGGCAACTAGAGGGTCTCAAACGCAACTTCACTATTGGATTACAGGTATATCTTTTTTGAATGAAAGTAAGACAATACTGGGACTAAGGCCTTTAAGAATATTAGCAGAATCGACTAGGGCTCTCTGTGAGACAACTTGAAGAATGAACTTTAATCTTACAAGCCAAACTTTGTAACGACGAACAGATTAGACTTCTGCGCCGACGAACTAACAAAGTAAGTATTGTAACTTGGGGTTTTCGTGTTATCCCAGTTACGGTGCAATCTCTCGCCCGGTGCTTAGAAAATGACCTCGTGAGCGCCAGAGTCTCGCGACTCTTTGTTTCCCGGCGCGAGGGATTTTTGCACGTGGTTTGCTCGGCTAGCTGCAGCCCCGAAAAACGATAAGGAGAGAAGGCGGTTCGGGATAATAGAGACACGTTATTTATTAGACGGAACTGTATATTCTTAGTAAATTCTTACAATTTAAAATCCACTCGTACAACTTGCTGAGATAACCCGTGAACAAAGGCAACTCCGACAAAAAAATACCCGTACACGAAAGATATCCCGCGAAACTCGCGCGCGTCTTAAGGCTCGAGAAGCAACCGGATCACATACACTTGCTCGCACTTTTCGTCTCTCACTTACTCACACAACTATGTCGCATGCGAATTCCGCAAACGCCGAACGACTTATCCTAGAATTGCCTGACCACCTTACGCCTCGTGCGTCTAAGTGTCGGCGCCAAGTATTAACCTACGTTTTCACAAAATAACTTTACACTTCTATGATGAAAATCCTTAATTCTACGCTCCGACTGGGACAAACACGAAGCCGCTCAATGGTGGTATAAAAACCATGGTTATTTTCAAGAGTAGAGTCTAAGGGTGAAGGGACTACTGCAAGGAAATCGAAAGATACCCAGATGCAGGTAAACTAATCCAGATACTTGCAAAGAATCTGAAAGTATGGCTAGGAGCAATAAAATTTCAAACAGGAGAATATGCTGCTACGAAGGGGAAGTGCCTTCTTCTTCTTCTAGAAGCCAACCTTCCGGACTTTCAGTTAGTGAATGAAATGTAGCCAACTTAACCCACTCTACCCCAATTAGCATGCGTATAGGGCTAGTTACTCTACGAAAACCGCACTGCACTCGGCGGTTTACCGCATCGAGAAGCAGCTGAATAAGAGCGACCTTATGATGAAAGCATTCCTGGACATAGAGGGGGCGTTTAATCGCACCTAAATTAAAATGGTAACTAAAGAGGTAATCAAGCAGGGCGTACCCAGGCTGCTGATTCAGTGGGTCCAGGGCATGCTCAACTGCAGGACTATGGTCTCAAAACTAGGAATCACTACGGTTTTGGGTGTAGTTAGTAAGGGATGTGCGCAAGGGGGAGTGGTGTCTTTCGCTATCTGGATTCTTATGGCAAATGGTCTGCTGGAGGCGCTAAATGTTAGGGGGTGCTATACCCAGACCTATACAGATGACTTTCTAATACTGATCAAAAGAAGCAAGGTTGGCGTTGTCATGCATGCCATGCAGTTCCCATTTAGAAAAGTGGGAAAATGGTGCTGCTGGACAGGGTTCTTAGTCAACCCGGACGAAATCGAGCTATTCATCTTCACACTCAGTACGAGATTGAAATCTACATGGCTCCTATACTTTAAGGCACAACCCTGGAGGTGAAGAACTCAGCTAAATACCTCGGTGTTGTCCATGATAGGAAGCCGTCCTAGGAAAAACACCTCACGGCCAAATGTAATAAGTTCCTAGTGGCATTCTGGACATACCGCAGAGTTTTTAACAGCACGTGGGCATTCATTTCTAAAATTCTCCTATAGCTTTACAGGGCTTTACAGGAATAGTGGCTATGTCTACCTTTGTTTCATGGACATACAGAATAAGTAAGTCCTGTACTGTCTCACAGTGATTTAGATTAAGCTGAAATATCTACATTGTCTTTACTTCTTTAACTTTCTTACTGCTGCTCTATAGATTAGGCATGCGTAGCTACCAGCTGCATAGTCAATTTCCCCTTCTGCGCCTCTATTCTGACAGAGTATGCAGATTGGTTGGCTGCTATAGCCTTTTACTTTATGCTCCCTGCTCTTACATTTGCATCAATAGTTACTTCAGTCCTGTGTTGCTGTGCACTTTTTGGCGATATGTCTAAAACTCTAGACATTTATAACATCTAAGTGGCCGTGTCCCTTGTTGTACTTTTCGGATTCTGCAGACTACTTATCCTATCTTGATTTTCTGCTTTGCTATCACATGCTTAGTCATATTCGCTGGCATTTTAATGACCGCGGTCTGCGAATCACCTTGTTTAAACAGTAGTAAAGTTGGAGTAGAAGGTCTCCAGCCACTGTCCTGCGTAGCCTGTTGACATTTTTTTTCCAACATCTCTAGTTTAGGGCTCGTCTTTATCTCTCTCAGGATGTCATTGTAGAACTTCACCGCAGAAGCTTTTACAATCAGGGCGTCAGGCCATGCAGGTCTTGGCCTTGATGGTCTCTGTCCTTTTTGGTTCCTATCCCACGTCAACGTTCTGCCATATTCTTAATTCTTTTTTTCTTCTTTTTGTTTTCGACCTTTTCCCATTGTTTTCCTCCATTCCTGGTAGCTAGCATTGTTGTAAACCATCATTTGCCAAGCAGACAGCCCTGAAGCTAGATCCTATGCCCTATATAAGAGATTTGATCTGCTTATACACACATTGTTTCTATCTTTGACAAAATCAACGACTTCATCAATTTTGTCTTCCAGGCGGTCCAGCCATGCCTTCCTGCGTTTTAAGCAGGTACTTCTTTCTTCGTTACCGTTTATTCCTTCTACGGTCATATCACTTGTTCCTATATAGGCCGAGTAAAAAACCTCTGTATTCGGCTCGTGAGTTTGCCCCTCCCCCTTTCCCCCCCAAAAAATCTATGATCTATTTGACTTTGTCACCTTATCCGCTTAAAGTAGTGTTATTTTAAACTCACTATCCAGATTTAGTTTATTATTCAGGGTTCCATCTTCTAGACTGTATGTTCCACAAAGCATATTTAATTAATGCTCTACCCTCTGACACGTCGAGGAGATTTTCACGCACTGATGAGCATTCTCCTATCCGCCTCCAGGGGCCGCGCTACATACGAGGTATCAGCTTCACTGCGCGCGCGCGCGCGCGTGTGTGTGCATATGTGTATGCCTAAGTGTATATATTTACATAAGTATACTGTAGGGCTTCGCTCGATAACTTCCTTTTCAGTTTCTACGTGTTTTTGGTTGGTTGAAATTAAATCTCATTAAATTATAAAATATTTGTAAATTATTTTTAAAAAAAGTGTGGTTGTCCTGATAACAGCTCAAGATTGAAACAGATTTCAAGGGGTTTTAGCAACAAAAATCGTTTTCAATGGTCACTGGTGTAACTTAATTTTAAATTTCAATTTTGTATAGTATTTTTTTTCAGATTGGCAGGGGGTGGTGGATTGGTGTAAAGCCCGAGCCATAAGGCACTTTTTCGTTGTAGCGTAATCCTGCAATCAGCGGCACAGACGCGCGTACGAATTATCCTCTCTCCGCGACAGCTTCGGTGCTGCTTTGCGCCTGCGGTTAAAAGAAGCGGCAGCGTGAGCGCAGCGACACTTGTTCCCCAGCGATCGGCCCGTTTGGACAGTAGCATCACTTGATACGCTTCCCGGCAACCGACGAGTCTAGAAGACGAATTGGCCCCAGACTCACTTTCCTGCGACATCGCGTCTAAAATGCTTTGAAACCAGACTGCGCCTACGCGACAGACTATCTGATGGCGAATAGACCCAGATGCGCAAACCTAACTCTGGCTAACCTTGTCTAGGCAGCCGACCCCCCGCGTCACGTTAACTTTAAGCGCTTCCGTTCTTATTTCAATAAAAGTTTTAACGCCAAGAAGCGACTTCTCAATTCAAAATCCTCAAGCAAGACGGTCTCTCTCTGAAGGCCGCACTTCTAATACCTCTGCTATTAACACAACTGCAATCGGCTTTCGCGGCACCTGGAGCCTATAGTTACTTCCGTGGACACACTTTCCGGAGAAACTGCTTAGAGGTGCATCGATCAGAAGCTGGAGGGCCTCTCAAGGTCTCCCGAGAGAGATTCCCGGCTTCGAGAAATTTCAGTAATTATTTCCGAACAATTCGAGACACAATTCGGTCGGGCAACAGTTCCTGAATCGTGTTTGAAATTGAACTCTTCCCCCTCTCCGACGTCCGCGTATCGAGCCACCGCAAAATCCCGCAACAAGTAAAGCCTCTCTCCGAGGTCCGCGCTCCGTGCTTAAAGATAAGAATGGGTGCGAGTAAAGATCATCCTTTAACAAACAATGCCTGCAAGAGCTTGAAAACCCCAGCATCGCTTGAAAGCCCAGCGCTTTAAGCGCAATCGTCGCTGAACAAGGTAGCAGCATAGACAGGCACGTGTAGAGCCTGCTCGGAATCACACTCTCGTTTTCGTTCCTTTGGCCTCACCATGTAATCAAACTTGCCGGTAAGGCTACTTGCCGAACACTATTCATGATTATTATATTACATTATATTATAATATAATTCGCATTGCATTTAAATCTCTGTTACAGTGCGTTTACTTATGTAAAAATATCGACTTAAGGGTAACAATTTCAGATTTGTCCCACAGATCACCGAAGTGGACCGTGCCCACTGAAACCCATAAAGTCGACAAAGTAACAACAAGTTTGTAGCACAGAAAGTTCAAATGTAAAAAGTATACAATTAAATTTTTTACTTGAATTTTTCAAATAAACTTAACTTAACTGTAAAAAAAAACAATAAACTGTACAGCTTTTCCATTCAGTCAGTTGAGGCACTCCAAACTGTAAAATCCATCTTTTAAACAATAAACTATTTTAATGTTAACTATATTAACGATTACGTATATCATACTTCGAATAAAGAAATAAATTATAAAAATCTACACTATATTAAAATTTCATATTTGCTCAATTTTCTAAAAGCCCTCCAAAACTCGTAAAAAGAAAAAAAATAAATCTATTTTACGGTAGAGATGTTCTTTGATCTTAAATCATTCAAGTAACTGACAAAAAAAATCATGTGTATCCAATTTCAAATAGTTTTTAGCAATAAAAGAACTTCAAAAATGTACGTCTGTCCGTCCGTCCGTCCGGATTTTTCTTTGCATTTATTCCACAAAACTTAATGTATTTTATAGATAAAAAACTATTTAATGGTATAGACAGGTACATATGATAAAAATATGCATACCTACTAAAAAACATTTTCAATATTTGGTCGTGGTAGATTGAAAGCTGTTAAAACAATTAAAAAAAGACGTAGTTAATTATTTTTTAAAATATTTTTAACATATATTATAACACACACACACACACGCACACACACTCACCCACACACACATATATGTATATATAAAGATTATTTTGAGATTGGTCTAGATAAACGGGATTCTGCTCTTTTAGGTTTACTTCTAAAATACTCTAAAGCTTGTTAAAATAAGTTGTTATAAGTTTGTTAATTAAGTTTCTTAAAAATTATTTTTTAAATAGTAAAACCTTATTCGAAAATAGATGCATTGAAGTATTCTGCATACATTCCACAATCAATGAAGTGTCATTCTAACATTGACAATTAAATTTTATCTTTTTATAAAATTTAAAAAATCAACTTTTTGCATGTGCTTAAATAGTAATAGTGCATTTTACGCACAGTATATCGTAATATATTTTGAATGCTGTTTTATTCAATAGTTAAGATAAGTATCAAATAAAATAATAATAAAAATAGTTTATCTTTATACAAGGGATTAAAATATGATTTTATATAAAATTACATAATTTTCCATACTCATATTGATCCTAAGCGGAACAAAAATTCTACACATAACGGTTTCAATCTGAAGATTTCAGACTAAAACAGAAAATAACTCAACAAAACAGAAATGTTCAGCAGAAGAATGTTGGAATTGAGACAAAGTCAACAGTTATTTACAGGTATTATTAGTTATTTTAGTTTTTTTCTACTTTACTGCGGCTGGTACCAGATTTCAACACTTTTCAACAGTTACGTTAATTAGATTCTATTATCAAGTGGCGCGGTAGCACCACAAAGGCGAGTTTAAGAAGCAACTGAAGCCGCGGTGCCCGCGCTACTATTTACTTCTATGTTGAGGTTCGCATTTTGCATTACAAAGAAATAAATTAATTTCTTTCTTGTCTCTTATATATTTTGACTTATATCATGTTTTATTCTGCCTAACTATGATTTTCAACAAAAATATTGATAAAAATCACCTTCGATATAAATGCTCAAATCAAATAAAAAAATGTTATGACCGTTAAGTTAGCCGCAACAAGTGTTAGAACTGTGAAGTTGGCCGCGCAGCTATACACAGATGGATATTGCTTTCTCTCAGGTCTAGGTGATGCACTCCGTAATTTTGTTTGTCTAGGTAAATACATCATTCAAGGGTAGTGTCTAGGTGTACCGGTGTGGCCGATGACAAGGTCTGGGTGGTGCGCTTTGTGGTTTTTTGGGTCTAGGTGTAAAAATAATTCGAGGGCGGAATCTAGATGTATAGTGTGGCCGACGATGAGGTCTAGATGGTGCGCTACGTGGTTTTTTATTTCTAGATACATATATTATACAAGGACGGCGTCTAGATGTACAGGGTAGCCGATGAAGAGGTATAGGTAGTTCGCACTTGGTTTTAGTGTCTAGGTATAGAAATCATACAAGGGTAGTGTATCAGAACTATCAGTGATTTCACGTTAGTAATACAAATATTGCAAAAAAACCATGGTCAAAAGGTGCTGAAGATGCTTCTATTTTATTTTTAGGAGAAATATGAAATATTAAAAAAAAGTTACTAAAAAGTACTGAAATCTCAGAAAATTAACTTTTAAAACGAAATAACAGATAAAAAAGTACTGAGGTAAATCAACCAAAGTCAAGTTTATTATATTTAATCATAATAAAGCAACAACATTTTGATTGATCTCCGTTCTTTTTTATCTTTTAATACGTTGCGGAACATATCAAACTCGCCTAACCTTTCACTTTTTTAAAAGTTAATTTTTGTTATGTTATTAAAGGCGTGATTTTAAAAAAGTTAACTAAAATGTGTAGAAATCCGAATATAGCTATTTTGATCGGGAACAATTTAGTTAACGTAGAAGACAGCAACTATAAAATGAAGAAAACTGCTTTGAACTATGAAAAAACTATTGTCTTCACTTATTAATAGTTATTATCTGTTGTATTTATTTTTTTATATATTGACTAAATTGTAAAATTTTACAGCTTAAAAAATCCAACTGTAGAATCTAGCAAACTAAATAAAACTGAAGACAACAAAAGATAACTGTTATCTGTGTCCTAATTCCGACATTTTTCTGCTACTATCTGCAGTTCATAACGTTTTTTTTCAGTTGTTTTTATTTTTCTCTTTCGTTAGGGATTTAAGATATTGTTATCATTTAATGTAAAAGTAAATATGGTATTATGTATTACATTTTAGTACATAATATCAATGTTATAATTGTTATAATGTTACAATTTTCATTATTTCATAAATGTAAATAAAAAAATGTTTAATTAATTTTATTTTATTGTTAGATTTTGTTAATATAATTAATACTGTCATTGAATAATTACGAAGAGTTCAAAAACATTTTTTAATATTCAGAATTTATTTCTATTTTATTTTATAATTTTAAAGCCGGTCCTGTGTACTAGTAACTATAACTACTTTTATAGAATGTTGGCTGTACTGAATATATTCATTTATACTCGACGGTAATTAATTCTTATGAAACGTTCATGAAGTCGTGCTTTTGATTAGTTAGAGTTTATCGATTTCGCAATCTCATTGAAGCATTTTAAAAATGTTCCACAAGAATTAACGACCGTCGAGTGTAACTCTAATATTTATAAGTATATTTAATAATGACACATCAAAATATTAAGGACATGTCGGCGCAAAAGATTCGCAAATCTACCACGGAGTATTTTGTATTTTCAAAGTTCTAGAAAAACAGAAAGTCCGATCAAATCTTTCTTTTGGCAGAACGATTCATTAAACTTAATGAATTTAATTTCATTAAACTTAAGGGGGCACACCACCTTTGAAATTAAAATAAAAAATTTTCATTAAAAATGTATAAATACTTATATAAATGAACCAAATTTTTATTACTATTCTTAGACATAATTACCTTTATTTTGATGGTTTTAGACCTTCTATATACCTCTATAATACCTACGTATAGTAGGGAGTCCATAATTCACTTACCGTAAGATTCCAAAGGAACGAATGGCCCAAATGAGCTCAAACTCTAGGATATTGTTTAAAAGTACATTAGTTATGGTATGAATGAGGGGATTTGGTTTAAATTTCATAGAAAAAAGTTACATGATAGTTATGTTAAAATTAATCAAAAATTGATAAAAAAAATCAGTAATATGCTTATAAAACTTTTTCTATGAAATTTAAACCAAATCTACTGGAAATGAGGATAACTTCCGTTTTGTGACTGGCTAATTCCAGACCCGTCTCTGTTAGCCATTTGTGTATTTTACGGCTTGACTCTTTAGCGATGCCTGTCACCTCTTCTTCATGTTTCGGTACTACCATTACTGCTATGTCGTCAGCGAACCCCACGACTGTTGCTCCTTCAGGTAATTGTAGTTGTAGTACCCCGTGGTACATGATGTTCCAAGTCGGTGGGCTATGTATATAACGGCACATCCTGCTTTCAGAGTGCCCCGTGTATTTCACTCTATCTGACCGAATTTAATGCATTTTTAACATCTAATGTAACTATAGCACAATACTTTTTTTTCTTCCTTCCATCTTTTCCCCTCTATCGCTGTTTGTGCAAGGTCAGTCACTAGACTAACTGCGTCCAGGGTTGAACACTTCTTTCTAAAGCCATATTGGTTTTCCGCTAATTTACCTTTTACTTCTATAAAATAATCCATTCTGACGCAGATGATGCGTTCCAGGATCTTGCCTGGGGTATCCAGTATGCAGAGCGGTCTGTATGATAAGGACACCTGGGGTGGTTTCTTTCCCTTTGGCAGAAGCACTAGTCACTGTTTCTTCCAGTTTGTGGGAAATGTTCCCTCTTTTAGATATGTATTGTACAAGTCTACGAAGACCTCTGGATGGGCGTAAATGGCATGCTCCAACGCAATATTTGGAATGCCATCCAGTCCTGCGGCCTTGTTGTTACTTACCCTTCTGCAGGCGGCTAATAATTTCTTAATCGTGATCGGTGGGATATCTTCTCCATTCACACCTTTTCGGGCCCCGCGGATGCAGCAGAAACGCCGTCTCCGGGCGAAGGCGTGCGAGATGAACAGAGCCCTACGCGCTCTCTAATCACGCAGTCTGTGTGTGTGTGTGTGTGTGTGTGTGTGTTATGACAACAATACTTATTTCCATATTGCCCCATGAAAATTTTTCGACAGTATAATTACCTATTTTTCGACGTATAAATTTTACCGCGTTATAGAGGGCACTCAATAGGATATATTTACAAATTTGCAGCAATCTTTAAGAATATTAATTTTTTGAGTGAACTACCTTAAGTTTAATGAATTGTTCTACCGAAAGAAAATTTTGATCGGACCTTTTTGTTCTTCTAAAATTTTGGAAATACGAACAGATGTTTATGCGTACTTCGTTGTACTCATGCGATTGCACCGCCAACCTTAAAATCTAATTTTATATAAAACTTATCAAATAAAGCTTGCAAATGAAAAACCGAGTCTGTAGCGCCGTAGTGTTAAGTTTAAATTAAGGGGGCACACCACTGTTGAAATTAAAATCAAAATTTTTTATAAAAAATTTATAAATACTTATATACATGAATCAAATTTTTATTACTATTCTTAGACATAATTACCTTCATTTTGATGGTTTTAGACCTTCTATAATACCTACGTATAGTAGAGAGTCCATAATTCACTTACCGTAAGATTCCAAAGGAACGAATGGCCCAAATGAGCTCAAACTCTAGGATATTGTTTAAAAGTACATTAGTTATGGTATGAATGAGGGGATTTGGTTTAAATTTCATAGAAAAAGTTTTATAAGCATATTACTGATTTTTTTTTATCAATTTTTGATTAATTTTAACATAACTATCATGTAACTTTTTTCTATGAAATTTAAACCAAATCCCCTCATTCATACCATAACTAATGTACTTTTAAACAATATCCTAGAGTTTGAGCTCATAAATGTAGGAGGGTAAACTCAGAAGCGAAGGTTAAGCCAGGTCTTAGCCAGTGTAACCACATCGATTAGAGAAAAAAGAAAAAAACACATACAGACTGCGTGATTACAGAGCGCGTGGGGCTCTCTTCACCCCTCGTGCCTTTGTCCGAGGACGGCGTCTTTGCTGCATCCGCGGGGCCCTTTTCTTTGTTCCGAGTCTCCTGCACGCCAGCAACCTTGATGACGGTCTCGTTCATCTCGTCGTCGCTGGCATTTTCGTCGTCTTCGCTGGTGCCTCCCAGGCGTACAGCGTCCGCGTATTCTCGCAGAACTTGCGGCTCAAATCTGGACGTCCAGGTGTCGGTGGCAGCCAGAAGTCGTTGTATGCGAGCGTCGCCCGTTCGGGCGCGAAGCTCTGCGAGGCGCTCTTGATCCATTCTTCGGCACTGCTGTCGATCTTCTGATGCTAGCTGTTTGGGGCAAAAGGGTACAGGAAAGAAAATGCTATGATTATGATGATGTTCATTATGAAGATGATGATTGATTTGCGACGCGGCGCTGCGCGCGAGTTTGGCGCGGTGACACGCTTGCTTTGCCTAGCGGCATGCGATTTTTAGCGCGTCCTGGTCGCCCGGGTTTGCGATTCTTGGGCTCCGCTCCGCCGGCGGGCGCGTCACGCGGCACGGGATCCTTAATGTGCTTCGCGCCGTTCGCTCGCCAATTTTGTTTTTTCGGCGGTCACCCAATCCTCTCTTTGCCCTCCAGCATTTTGCAGGCTAAAAGTGTTCGATCCGATCCGCGAGATGATGGTATACGGGACGATGAAGGACAGTGCGAGTTTTACCGCTGCTCCTCCCGCTGCAGACGAAAGCGTATGGCATCGCTTCCACACTAATTTACCGACCTTGAATTCTGCAGAGTAGCGTTGCCTGTCAAAATGCGACACCTGTCGATCTTGCGCTACTTTTGATAATTCCTTCGTCTGCTCATGTAAGGCCGGAGGTTTGGTGAGCCGTTTTTGCCACTCGTCGATCCCCTCTCGCTCGAGCGCCTGTCGGTCTTTCTCGCGTCGCAACAACGCAGGTGCATTTAGCTGCCTGCCGAAATTTAGCATGTCGGGAACACTCCGGTCGCTGCGTGCACTGCTGTATTATAAAAGAACGCAATTTCGTTCAAGTGTTCGTCCCAAGTGCGGTGATTACCTTCAGCGTACGTCGCTATCTCACTTTTCACCGTCCGATTTACCCTTTCTACAGAATTTGCCTGCGGGTGATACGGCAGGTTAAATGAATGTCAAATGCCTTGTGCCGCCAGATATTCGTCGATTAGCTTATTTTTAAACTCTGTGCCGTTGTCAGAGTAAAATACTTCCGACGCTCCAAAGCGCAGTATGACTCGCTCTTTGAGTGCCGCTAACACGGCTTTTCCGTTAGCTTTTCGCAGAGGCTCGCACTTAATCCATCGAGTAAGAAGATCTTGAAAAATTAGAGCGTATTCGTGTCCGTGCGCTGTCTTCGGCATGGGGCCCATGATGTCCCCTGCCACCATCTGCCACGGCTTCTGCACTACTTGCTTCTCCATCAAGCCGAGACGCGGCCTCTGTTTGACCTTGCTCCGCTGGCACAGCTGGCAAAGTTGTACGTATATCGATACGTCTCTGTACATGCGTGGCCAGTGATATAGTTCTTCCACTTTTTTATAAGTCTTCTTGCGGCCGAAGTGCCCTGACGTTGACCGATCATGGCATTCTTTTAACACTTTATTCCGTTGTTCTTCGGGTACTACTAGCTTCCATGCATCTTCGTCTTCTTTGAGTGCGTCTGCTATGTCAGGATCTACTTTGTACTTGTACACTCGCCCCCCACAATTTTCTAATCCTGAAAATTTGTAGGATTTTGGTTGACCTCTTTAAGTCTTGCGTTGTACCATTGGTCTTGCGACGATGGATCTTGGCTTATCATCTCTATCTGAGGCTCTGTCTCCTCGTACATTCGAGACAGGGCATCTGGCACATGATGGTCTGCGCCCTTCCGATGTTCGATCATGTATATGTGACCCTGTAACTCTAGCGCCCAGCGCACGAGTCTCCTAGTTGGGTTTTTTAAATTACAGAGCCAGCGGAGGCTGCTGTGGTCCGTTATCACTTTAAAGTGATAACCCTCTATGTATTAGCGGAATTTTCTCACCGCGAATATCACCGCCAAGCATTCTCTCTCGCTTACGGTATGATTACACTCTGCAGGCGTTAGTATTCGGCTTGCGAATTTAAGCAGTCGCTCCATTCCGTCGACTTCTTGTGTTCACACTACCCCGATTCCCGTGTCGCTCGCGTCTGTCTGGATCACAAACTCTTGTTTAAAAACTGGGCTGTGCAGTACCAGCGCTGAGGCGATCAGAGCTTTGATCACGTCAAATGCTCTCTTCTGTTCTTCGCCCCATATATGCAGCTGATCTTTTCGCGTCAGTCGCGTTAGCGGTTCTGCTAGCGTTGCATAGTTCTCTAAAAATTGTCGATACCACGACGCCATACCGTGAAAGCCTTGCAATTGTTTAAAATTTTTCGGAATCGGGTAGTCGATTATCAGTGCAATCTTGTCGGGATCTGGCCTGAAGCCGTTTCTGTTTACCAACATGCCGAGATAGTTGATTTCATCTCCGCAGAAAACGCTCTTCCCGCGGTTCACTGTTAAACCCGCGTTTTTTATTTGTTTTAGCACACGTTCGAGTACGCTCATGTGCTCCTCGAACGTTTCCATGGCAATTATTGCGTCATCTAGATACGAGAACGCGTGTGGCTGCAGTTCAGGCGTAATGATTTTGCCCATAAGGCGCTGAAACGTAGCTTCGGCCTCGGATAATCCGAACAGAAGCCGCGTGAACTGGATAGTCCCATTCCGGGCACCGTAAATGCCGTATATTGTTTAATCTCCTCGCTCAGCGGTATTTGTTGATACGTGCTACTGAGGTCTATTGTGGATATGTAGTGCGCCTGCTGTAATTTTCGTAGTATGGCATTCATCTGCGGCAACGGGTACGCGTCGCAGCGCGTGACTGCGTTGATTTTTCTAAAATCAACACAGAATCGATATCCCTTGCAGAATCTTATAACTTAAAATTTACAATATTTTAAAAATGTCGACTTTTATATTATTGATAATTCAAATTCTAAGAATTTTATTTCAAATGTACTTATTCACAATGTACATGTTGAAATTAATCTCTAACGAAATACAAACGAGCGAGCGTTAGCGAGCGAAGTGATTATTGCTAGTACAATATATTATTACTTTACTAATTAACCTTAGTGTAACAATTATTTAAACCACCATTCTAACATCTTTTTTATCCGAAGTACCTCTGTTTATAAAGAGACACTTAATTGGCTGATGACTGACGAAGTTTACAATCATATTTATATTAAACACGCATATGCGCGCGCGCACGCACACACACATACATATATATTAATAACATCAACTTACTCTTTTTCTATTCAAAGTATTTCTAATCCTTTTGCTTTTTATCTAAAGCGCCTCTGTTTTTAAAGAGAAACTTTAGCAAGCAACGTAACGACTCTGCCGCTTTGATAGGTAGCTAACTATTTTGTATACCTATTTAGGTGGATAAAATCAATTATGAACCGTTGATCTGACACCTATCAAAATCACTGCAAGCTGATTAACTACCATCTAATAGTAAATTACGAGAAACCTATGAAGCAATGAGATCTTTAATAGTTCTTTAGGCATATGATATCTGCAATCTACAAATTAATAACAGGAACCTAAAGCAATGCACAAAGTGCATTAAATACTACCACGTCAAGTGTAATATAAGCAAGAGGAACCTATTTACTGTAACGAAACGAGACAACGCTAGAGTGATTATCTTTTGTGACTGCAAACCAAAAGTGGATGACATGACTAGTACATCTAAAACGTTCATTTGATGACGATTTACGTTTGATGATTTATCACGTTCTGCTAGTCTTTGTAAAGTCTTTGTTACGTCCCAGAGCTTTTGTTATATTGTTTTCTGAGTCAACTTTTACAATTTGTATAATCCCTTGTTCATCACATTTATTAACAAAATGATAATGTAATTCTATATACTTTGAATTTTTTGTCATATTACAAAATTTGGCTATCGCAATTGCTCAAGAATTATCTTCATGAATATTAATTGGTTTTTTAATTTTAACTTTAGAATCTTTCAATAAATTTGTAATTATTCTGAGATTTCACTCACGGATTTTGATAAAGCTACATATTCTGCATCTGTTGACGATTTAGTGACGCTTACTTGCTTTCTAGATTTCCAATAAACAACATTTCCAAAAATTCTTATAATATACCCAGTGGTGGATTTTCTACCAATTTTATCTCCAGCCCAGTCAGCATCAACAAAACAATCCATCACTTTTTTTGTTCCATCATCATAACCTTTTGGTTGTTTTACATATACTTCTGATTTTACATAACCGTTTAAAACGCTGTTTCTACATCCATTTGCATGATCATGAAATCATTTTGACAACAATAAGGTAATAATAATTTCAACGTTTGTATTTTTGCTACTGGTAAATATACAGGGTGAGTCATTTTAATCTTTAATCTCAATTATCTCGTTGGCAAAGCATGCCAGCGAAAAAAGTTTCGGGTAAAAGTTTTAGGATATTTCCCTGGCTATCTGATGATGACCTTGACAATGTCATTGAGCGCGACCTTCAAGGTCATTTGAAGGTCAAGTCGATTTTTTCAAATAGAAACCCCTACTTTTGGCACCAGAAATGGAAAGAGCGGGAAATTTTACGTTTGAATATGACCTTGCCTTGACCTTGAATTCAATGGTCAAGGTCATTGGTCATGCCGATAACAGTACAACTGGTTAGCTGAACTCTAATGCATTCAAGGAGAAAATGTTACCCACAAAAGTTTTCAGTTTTCTCCCCGGCTGACGAATGATCATCTTGACCCTGTCGTTAAACAGGATCTTCAAGGGCATTTCAAGGTCAAGTTGATTTTTTGAAATGGAAACCCCTACTTTTAGCCCCATAAATGAAATGAGACTGACATGCGTTCAAAAATGAAAAAATTTTCAATATTTCCAGAAATTTTCAAAGTCATTCCATTATTTTGTATTAGTGTCAATTTTCAAAATTCTTGATGTAGTTGTCATTCCATTATTTTGTATTAGTGTCAATTTTTGAGAGTGAACTACTCTTAACAGTTATGTAGATAGCAAATTAGTGCAGAAAAGCTTAATCGTGTTTTTTATTTCTTGTAAATCGATAATTATTATTGAAAAAAATCTGTTTCCCTGTTTACTGGTCTGTAACAAATTATTTTGATTTTGATCATGGCTGATTATGGTCCCAACGAAATCGTTGATATGATCATGATTTTGGGAGAAAGTCGAAATAATTATGCAGCAGCTGCCAGACTTTATGCTGAACGCTATCCCAATAGGAGACACCCAAGTAATGTTACTATTCAAACCTTAACTCAGAGAGCTCGAAATGGAGCTTTTGTTCGTCAACGCCGTCATCATGAATACGACGAAAACGATCCTCGTGTTATTACCATTCTAGCGATTATTCATCTTGATCCTCACATTAGTACTCGACAAATAGAAAGAGAAATAGGTATACCTCAATCAACAGCATCCCGAATATTGAGAGCGAGAAGATATCATCCTTATCACATAACATTAACACAACAGTTAACTCCAAATGATATGATTTTGCGAGTACGTTTTTGTCGATGGGCAATACGAATGATTCAACAAGATCAAGACTTTTTCAGGCACGTTCTTTTTTCAGATGAATCAACATTCAGAAACACTGGAGAATTGAATAGACAAATTGCCATTATTGGTCAGATGAAAATCCTCATTGGTTCAGGCCCATAGACAATCAACACCGCTGGAGTGTTATGGTCTGGTGTGGAATCATCAATGGCTATTTGATTGGTCCTTATTTCTTTGAAGAGAACGTGAATGGGGTAAACTTTTTGAGATTACTTCGAGACATTTTACCTGAATTACTAGAAAATGTAGACCTAGCCACAAGGCTAAGAATGTGGATCCAATTAGATGGAGCACCACCACATTATGCACGCATTGTTCGTGATTATTTAAACACCCGCTACAATGGCAGGTGGATTGGGCGAGGTGGCCCAGTTGCCTGGCCCCCTCGTTCACCTGATTTAATCCCTCCCGATTTTTACTTATGGGGATATCTTAAGAATGTTGTTTATGCTCAACGGCCAACAACGCGAGATAATATGATCGAACGCATTCGTACAGCTTGTGCAGCAATCCCTCGAGATGTTCTACTTAGAACCATAAGACAATTCAGAGCTCGACTTGATCTTTGCATCCAACAAAACAGCGGTAATTTTGAACAATTAATCAATGGTTAACTCCAGTTAACATTCCATAAAAATACCAAAAAAATAACAAAAAGGGAAAAAACAAAAAAAAAAAAAATAAAAAAAAAATAAAACAAAAAATGGGATGCTAAATCCTTTTGACAACCTCCTCGATGGTGCATCCTGGGTTCGGCTGATGTCAAAGGTAATTTCCGCACAAAAGATGATTTGTTTCCAAAATCACATGTTCGAACGTAAAATTTCCCGCTCTTTCCATTTCTGGTGCCAAAAGTAGGGGTTTCTATTTGAAAAAATCGACTTGACCTTCAAATGACCTTGAAGGTCATGCTCAATGACATTGTCAAGGTCATCATCAGATAGCCAGGGAAAAATCCTAAAACTTTTACCCGAAACTTTTTTCGCTGGCATGCTTTGCCAACGAGATAATTGAGATTAAAGATTAAAATGACTCACCCTGTATATCTTCCAATACTTCACTTTGTTGGAAACAACAATTCTTGCTTTATTTCGATTATCAGATTTATTTGTGTATACCAATTTTAAATCTAATATTTTTTTATTTTTAGGTCTTTCAACTAATTTCCACGTTTTATTTTTAATTAGACAATTTATCTCTCTATCCATAGCATATTCCCATTAATGATTTTCATTACAGTTTATCGCTTCTTCATAAGTCAAAGGGCTATCTGCGCTTACTGCATTAACATAAATATAATTTGAATTTACAAGGTTTGCATTATACTAACCAGGCTTCTTTCTTTTTCGCTCGGAATTTCTTAGAGTTTCTCATATCATTTTTTGATTTTTCATTTGACTCTACTGTTTCATCAATTTCTTTTGAGATAGAACTTTTTCATTGATTATATGAAATTTTATCACTCTCGAAATTTTCATCTTTATCATCATCGCTATTTTTATCACCTTGGAACCCAATTAAGTTTTTATCGTTTTCAATAATATTAACATGTCTACTTCTGATTATTTTATCATTTATTGAAATTCTGTATCCAGCATGATCATATCCTAATAAAATTCAAAACCTGTAGTTTTATGTGGCCCATTCAAATCTGTATGCACAAATTCTATAATATCAGTAGTTCTAGTTCTTTTATTTTCAAAAGGTAGATTATGCATTTTATTTTGGATACACGTACCGTATTTTAACATTACTGGCTCTAACTTTTTCGGCATACCTTCAACTAACTTATTTTTGCACATATCTTCTAAACATTTGAAGTTGACATGACCTAAAATTCTATCATATCTTTCTTACTGTGTTTCATTAACTTTATTTCTCTCTGAAATGTAGCATTCTTTTTTATTAATAAAACTACTCATTCTATATAATCCATGCTCCTTGTAAGCTACTGCAATTAAATTGTTTTGCCTATCATATATTTTCGATGTATTTTCAATAGAAATCATTTTATTTTCATTAGTAATTTTTGCAAAACTTATCAGATTTGTATCCATTTCTTGTACGTAAAATGCATCGGATATTTTTATTCTATCTGACATTTCATTCACTTTAAAATAAGTTAAAATGTTTCCGACCTTTGTATCTTCAAACATTCTACCGTCACCGACTTTTACATTAATTGGTTTCTCTAAAATTATAGATTCGTAAAAATAAGATTCATCATTTATTATGTGGTCTGAGCAGCCACTGTCTAATATCCAATCTATTTTCTTCGTATTGCAAGTATAAATTTTCGTATCGCTTTCATCGTCACGCTTTACCTCTGTTAATAATGAATCAATTGTAACTTGATCGCTAACGTTTTCGCTATACCTGACGTCGTGTTGTCTTGCTGCATTGCTGTGTTTTTGATCTTCCCGGACTCTAATGTAGTAGCCTCGCTGTCCACCTCTGTCTCCGCGGCCTCGGAACTGCGTCGTCTGCTGTTGCTGCTGTGGATGCCGTGCATCTCCTTGCCAATCTTGCGTTTTACATCTCCTGCCTCTTCCTCGGGTCCAGGAGTTTTTGCATTCCTGCTTATAGTGTCCAAATTGTCCACATCTATAGCAATTTTATCTCTATTTTGTTCAGCTTAAAAAACGCTAGTTTTTAATCTTTCCGCTGTACTTGGATTTCGGCTTTCCCACATGCTTATTTTATTTTTCAAAAATTCACAATTTCTGTCACTTTCTTGTAGTGTATCTACCAGATCGCCAATATAACTTAGTGAGTCTGGTAATGTTCTCAGTATATAGTTTAACTTTTCTCGTTCATAAACTTTTCTCGTTCATAAACTTTTCTACCAGCATTCTTTAACTCATCAATCATTTTTTCAAATTCTGTGAAGAATAAACTGGAGTCTTCAAAATCTTTTAACTTTATTTTATCTTGTTTATTTCTTACACATATCTGTAGAGCTGATGATTCTTTTAAGTATGGATTATCAAATTTTTTTATAATTTCCAATGTCGTATTTTTTCACTTACGAGCTCTAATTGATCATTTGAAATACTTTTTTCCCATTAAATACCTGAATATTTAATCTTGGTTACTCGTCATTGTGTCTGTTTCTGAGCTTGTTTCATGATTTTCTGGACTTCTTTCTTTTATTTGTTACTTCGTACTTTCGTTGATTTAAAGATTTTCTTTCTTCGTGTTTTCCAAATCTGCTTCTGCTTTTTTATCTTGGCGTTGCTTTTCTAATGCATCTTCTATTATAACCTTGGTTGCCTTTCTTGGATCGTCTAATTTTAATAATTCATAAATAGTCTTCTTGTTATAACCCGTTAAAATTTTAATTGATTCTTCTTTCGGTGCCGACTTTGCTTTATCTTTTTCTTCAGTACTTTTACATATTTTTCTCAATGCATCAATGGACACTAACCCTAACACTGAATCTAATTTAAAGTTGCACAAATATTCAATCAATTCGTCTTTTGCAACTGTATGCACCCATGCTACACTTATTCCTTCTAAATACCAATATTTTTTCTCAACATTCATTAATAAGCTTTCCTATATGCTTACTTAAGCTCTTCTGTAAAAATATATTTCTTCTATGCGGCAACGGATTTCTTCTTTGTAACCACAGATCTTTTCTTTATAACCATGCTCTGCTACAATGTTAAACTATGTGTACAATATTCTTCATTGATACAGATAAAAGCATCGATACATGATTCCTTATGACGACTACATTCCAACTAACTCACTCGACTTACACTACCGCTTTTATATACACTCTTCATTCAGCGCAGTTTTACAATTCAGCATTCTCTGCTGCTCAGTTCAAAGCACTGCTTAGCTGTGCCATTCTTTCCAGTGTATTGCACTGCTTAGTCGAAATAAGCTTGATAAAATAAATTTAATATTTCAATACTGTCTACCACTAAGCAACTGCTGATGGACAAGATTTAGACCCTTGAAAGAAGGCTTACGCCCCTTAAAAGATTTACGCAACTAGAGGAACGAGTTTACTTTGCTAAAGCAGACATTCTCCAGCTGCCAGCGGATTACGAGTACATCAAAATACAATTTGTAGACTTACTGAAGGAGTTCACCTCGTGCCAAGGTGCATCGATCCACATGGCCGGACACTGTTCTGCACGGCTAACACCGATCCATCTACTTGAGCTAAGCTACAACAACTTAAGCTCACATATAACAAGCTCCATGATAGGCTTGAAGCCGTTGCCCAACAGCTGACTGAAATATCATGGAAGTTGGTGATCTTTGGCCTTTACTACAGCAAGTCCACATAACTCAAAAATAAGCCTAAATATTTCACTCGCAAAGTGTCCACTAAAGACGTCCTACCAATCTTCGTTGCAGTAGTTTATCAACCTCCGCACGTCACGCCTAACTCAAATCTAGCAGTGACTTTATCTATCAACTAACTCTACGGCATGGCTACTCGACAAAGGTGAAAATGGGGAACTTTAATGCTGATTAACTCTCAAGCAAAGATGCTAAGTTCATCACGGCATTTATTGAGGAAATCTCTCTCAAGTCGGTACTTTATGGTGCAATTTACTATAGGAACGACGTAAATACCTAGCTCGACCTCTATCTTATCAACAATTAGGACCAGTTACTGTCTCATTGGAAGACTGATACCACCTTTATAAACGGATATGATCTCATCACGGCCACACAAGACGTTTAAATTCCACGTATCTAAGACCAATATACCACGACTTCAAAAATATATCTGCCAATAAACTCTATTAGCACCTGACTGACGCCATAGATTATTTCGCCTCACTTAAGACTATTATTCCTGTATAGAAACGTCACCCCTGGTTCACTAGGGCTCTTCGTGACCTTATTAAGGATTGTAGTTGTATAGGCTATTTAAACACTTCCGCAGATCTCGATTATACTATGATATCGTTATTTATAGGGTAACTCGGGATCATGAGCATGGACAGGTCGAAGAGGCTAGTCTGAATTACTATTATTTACGTCAGTCGACTTTAACCGATGTCAATGCTATCTGGAAGGAGCTGAGGAATCTTGGAATCACGACTTCTAGAGAAAATACCCTTTCGCGCCTATCCAATGATGACCTCAACAAGCACTCTGATGCAGTCTCCTACAATCCACTTACTCCAGCTATTGATGATTATCTGCGGACTCTTGACAGCCTAGTTTTTCCTAAAGTTATGTCCTTTAGAGATATCACTAAATCGGATGTGTATGCAGCGGTAGCACACTTTAGCACTCACGCAAGAAGAAGCGACGGCGTTTCTGTGGCTGTTGTTTTCAAAGCACTACCCGTTCTTGCTTCTATCTTATGTCAAATCTTCAATCCTTCTTAAGTAAGACTTACATTTCCTCCACTTGGAAAGTCTCTTGTGCGTGCGCTAAACAAAATAAGTTCACCAACTTTATTCACTGACTATCCACGGCACTCGTAGACAGCAAGTACGTAGACAGATCTCTGATCATCTTGAGCCTAGACTGTTTATCAACCACTGTCGGACTGATCTTCGTAACTAACAGCTGAGTTAGATTAAACTCCCTGATAAAGTTAGGCTTAATATCATACGCAGAAAGGTGACCCTATTATTACTCTTTAATTTTAGCAAAGCATTTGACATTGTATGTCGTGCTAAGCTCCTAAAGAAGCTGCCTTTCTTTGGCCTCTTAAAACCTGCCATCCGCTTGCTTATCTTACTGGCAAGAAACAGGCAGACGTTGGTGCTTATAATAATATTTCATCCTTCAGATATCTCAACACGGGCGTACCCCAGAGTTCTATCATTTGTCCGCTTCTATTTACCCTATACATTAACATCATTAACTTTTGCTTGGATCCTGATATCTCACACGTCACCTACGCGAATAATTAAAAAATTTACGGCCAGTATCACCTAAAGGATCTCGATTATCAATGCGCAATTTTGAACTGGTACTTGACTTTTTATTATCTTAGACCGCGCAGGCATCTCATTCAGACGTTCATTTCACGACATCATCCACTACTTTTCACTGATCTACTGTGACATCACACGAGACCTTAATATCAAGCTCCTCATCAATACAATACCTCGATATTAAGAAACTCATCAGTACAAGTATTCAGTATATCTATGGTGATGAGAGAATGAGCACTCACCCCCTACAGGTGTGAGTTACAATGACTTACCAGCACCGGACGAAGGAAGTACTTTGCAGCTTCTCAATTAGAAAACTGTTCAACACTCCTATACCATCTTACTTGCTCGCGTTTTATAACTTTCACATCCCAACTAGGTGACACCACTATTCATTCCACCCTTTGCTACTGAAACATTGAGAAACATTTCATCAGCTCTGCATACCTCTGGACCGCTCTACCATTTACACTCCGCGACATCACATCTAACCCATATTTCAAGCATAAACTTTATCAATATGTCTTCGATTTCGTGATTGCTAATTATTTTGTTCTCATTCCATCCACTTATCCCGCAAACTTTTGTAAATATATCTTAATATTTATATATGTTAAGTATAAGTACATTTGTGCTAGTGCATGAGTCAGCGGTGTTCGTGTGAGCGCGTGATGTATGAGCGAGAGAGAGAGTGGAAAGGGAACTCTAGTTCCAGGGCGCTCGCTTGAAAGAGAGTTGTCAGAGACTATATAGAGTCCTCGGTAGTAGCATCACGCTTAATATAATTATTATCTAGTCTTACGTTTTATTATATTAAATTACACTTAATAAATACTTAATAGTGTATTTATTTTCCACCATCTTATCAATATACTTCATTATTTTATTTACCTATCCTCTATGATATTAAAATGTGTCTAAGCGTTGGTAGTTTCCGGCTATAAGTTCACTTCATCCCCAAAACTAAGGAGTTAAAGTAAACCGGAAGTTGAAAAGTTTGGTTCTCCAGTTCTTCGGTATTCCGATTCGCCGATTTTTCGAGTTCATAGTTTCCACTATTATATTAAAAAGAAACCCATTGTGGCGTTCTCCGATTTTCCAAGTTCATAATTTTTTATATTAATTAGAGCGACCAATTTTGTCATTTGTATCTCATTTATTAAATCTCATTTGAAGCATCGATTAATTAACAACAACCTTCTACAATAACATCGACTTAAAGGTAACGATTTCAGATCCGTCTCACAGATCGACGATGCGAACGGAGCCCCTCCATTAAAACCCATAAAGTCAATATAGGCACAACAAGATTGTAGTTAAAAAGTTTAAATAAAAATAAAATACACAAAACGCTAAATAAATTTCAACTCCAATTTTTAGAATAATTTTGCGTAGTTTGTATGTATAAGTAGCAGGAAAAAAGTTGAATAACTATTGTCTGCACAGCCTTTCTATAAATGAAAAACCATATTAGAAAAATACAGATAAATTATAATTACAAAATTTACCGAAATTATCGATTCAAAAGTTCAGAAAAGACAGTGCAACAAAATCGCTATCTCGGTTATTTTATACATTTTAAAAATGTAAAAAACTTTTCGCTATATCTATATCTATGATTCACAGAACTTGCCGATTCCAAAGGTTAGAGCAAAATAAGCACTGAAACTAATTTTTCACGCTATTTATACATATCTTCGGGCATGCACAGAATTCATTGATAAACAACAGAAAAGTATTCAAATAAAGATAACAGGCACAGCCTTCCAAACTTTTAGCCTGTTTCTGATACTGAAATATTTCGAGTAAAGAAATATATAAGAAAACTCTAGATAATGTTATCATTTAAAATATGTATGATTAACTGATCTTACTGCTTTCAAAGGTCAGAGCAGAATAAACACTGAACCCAATTTTTTACGCTATTTATGCATATTTTTGTTCCATTTTTAATTCATTTCTGATCATTTTTTGCAAGTTCTCTTTTTCGTTTTCTTTTTAATTTTTCTGCATTGCAATCATCATTATTATTAATATTTTAATCTACATTGCAATACATTGCAATCATTAATATTTTTACTTTTTGTGTAAGCTTCGCTTTTACGCAGTGCTTAATTTTCTCGTTCCATTTTTAAGATATTGCTATTTACTTTTTGTAATTTCTCTGTTCTTTGTAGTGTTTAATTCTTTAATTCTTTCTCTTCTGCTTTGCAATCATCATCCAAAAATATAGTTATATCAGAGTAATAAAATACATTAGAAACTGTCATTCAACCATCAATTTCCACTGGAATAATAGAGCCAATATAAGTTTTTCTATGTCCACTATATGAATCCATGATTTTTTGTTGCTCAATAATTAATTGTCTTTAAATATTCTTTTCTATCATTTTGATTTCATTGGAATTGAAATTTTTTATCAACACAAGTAAATCTATGACTAATGGTTTTTCGTATTAGTATAACTGTAAAATCATAGTTCATTACGTAAGAAAAATTTTGTAAAATTGTAAACATCATAATGTTACCTGTTTCATATATTTTTAATAAATTTTAACGCATTCGAGAAATGACAAATTGTAAATCCCAAGGGCATAAATTGAAAACAATAGAAACAGCAAAAGCTATAGCAAATATTCCACAATCTCATAAATATTAATTTGTGATTGTACATTTTCAAAAATAATGTTTATTTGAATTATTTGGTAATAATCTGTCAATATAAATTTTGTGTCCGTCCTGTAAACATTTAGATGCAATAATGTAAATATTTGTATTGCGGCACCGCACGTTCGTCTGCTTTTGAAACTCGCTAACTAATAGTAATTAATATTAATTAAATCTAATAGTAATTAAATTGTGATTTATAAATTGAATAATACTTTCAATATGAGATGTTATAAAAATCCTTAATATTAGAAGAAAAAAACTTACTAAGCGTCGCGATAATCTCCTTTAAAAAAGAATTTAGCATAAATAAACACTCTAATTATTGAGACAAAATCCTTAATACTATACGCAGTGGAGATAAATTGTTAAACGAATTCAATAATGTTGTGACCATGATGTATGAGATAAACATCTCTAGTATCAATTTCTTGCTTCAACTTTTCATCGTCGGTGTTGTTCTTAATGAGGAAGGCATTCACTTTGGTGGGTAGGAAAAAGTCGAAACTTGCATCCAACTCCATCACCATCTTCGCGCCAAATTTTGTCTGAACTTTCTCATGTTTCGATATTTAATACTTCTTGTTGATCTCTAAATCCTTAATTTTTTTCTTAGGCAGGAATGGTGGAGCTTTTGCCACAGTGTTAAGCGACTCCATTCTGTAAAAATAATGAAACAATATGTATAAGCTTATTATATTTATTTATGTATTAGTTATAAGAATATATTATACTCACATAATAAATTATCCTTCTAATGTTGACGTTGTTGTATCAGAATCAGATGAGGAATAATAATCCTCAAAGAAATGCAGTGGGAAGATAAAATCTTGCCGTACTGCACGGAGCCACTTGTTTATTGCGTAAACGTTTTTAACTGCACGATTCTCCTTCCAGTCGGGAAGGTGATGTGCACACACCAGCGGAGCTCGAAATTCTGGTTTCTTTAAGGATTGGCAGCCGAGATCTTCTATATTACGGACATCAAAGAAATATAGCTGCAGCCACTCCTTTTTCTGCGCACCTTTCACCCAAACAATCACGTTTCTTGTCGGTGATAAGCTGAGGAGGCTGGAGCAAACTTTAGCTAGCTTGTCATATGGAAGTTCACCATCGCTCCATTTCAACCGGTGGAAAGAATACTTAAGCCACAGATTGGCACATTGGGCATCGCTCGACAAGTCGTACCAAGAGTACAGTGGTTGAAACGTTGCTAGTTAAGCTACTGCTACTGGCTCGTTGGGATCAATGTAGGCCAACTCCTTGATTAAAAATTCTCCGATTTACCCCTTGAAGCCCTGGGTATCAAGAATTAAATCCATTTTAACTATGTAAATATTACTCATTAAGAATATTAATAAGAATATGAAATAATAAAATATTTAAAATATACTTACAAATGCTACAGCAAGCTTTCTCAACTAATGTAATTTAAAGCACAGTATACTGCTTGAGTACACTCGAAAATGTATACAAACACAAAGCAGAGGACTGCTTAAATATAGTCAAAATTGTTATTCCTTCCAAAAAAAAGCTTCTCAATTCATTCACGCTTGCAACGTGCAACGTCTCTTTTCATGTTTCTTTGGGCATCAGCTACTTTCTCTCTCATACGTTTAAATGCATTTCCCATAGTCCATACTCAGGCGTCTGCAGACGTATTTTTTTCAAAGCGCATCAATTCTCTATAGCGCACGCAGTGCAGCAGATACAGCTAGATCCTTGGATTTTTCGACCACCCTCTCTCTTTTACTTTTAAATGCATCTCCCATAGTCTCCACTCAGGCCTCTACAAGCAGTATTTTCGTTCAAAGCCTACCGATTTTCTATAGCACGCGCGATGCAGCAGATACAGCTAGATCCTCGGATTTTTCGAATACCCTTTCTCCCGTACTTTTAAATGCGTTTCCCATAGTCTCCACGCAGACGCCTGTAGGCTTATGTTTTCACACACACGTGCGCACTAGCTTTTTCTCTCGCGCATTGCTCACACATCTGGCATTAGTCAAGTAGCAGGCGCATGCACATTACTCTCACATTGGGCATTAGACCTCTGTTTTACCATCCAACACTCGTATAGTCGTATCTGATGGTAAAAAAAGACCTCATTCATCCCTCTTCTTTTCTCTCATTTGCATTGGACTTTTTTATCTCAAATGATATAATAATACTTTACAATATCAATCTCAAGTCTTCTATACTATATTAAAATTCTATATTTGGTTAATTTTGTAAAAACCTTCCAAAACTCGTAAAAAGAAAAAAATTAGATTTATTTTACAGTAGAAATGTTCTTTAAACTTAAATCATTCAAGTTACCAAAAAAATATCAAATGTATTGAATTTTAATTGGTTTTTAGCAGTAAAAGAACTTAAAAAATGTCCGTTCGTCCGGATTTTTTTTTTTTTTTGCAATTATTCCACAAAACTTAATGCATTTTATAAAAAAAAAACTATTAATAGTTAAAGACAGGTACATATAATAAAAATATACATTTCTACCAAAAAACATTTTCAAGATTTGGTCCAGCTAGATTGGAAGCTGTTAAAACAATTAAAAAAATAGACGCAATTAATTAATTTTTTGACATTTATCATGACATATATATGGATGAATGAAGAATATTTTAAAATTAGTCCAGATGAAAGGGATGCTGCGATTAAATATTTGTGCAGATATAATTTTTTTTTTAATTTTTGTGTTCGTGACATATAATGACGAATGCTGTAAGTATTCATTCATATCGCAAGATAAAATCCGCAGTTTTGGTCGAGAACAAAGAAATGCTGCAAATAGTTATTTGTGCAGGTATAATCTTTTTTTATAGCGCAGGTATAATCATTTTGTATATTGGTAAAAAACTAAAATTTTCTCTTTACGTATTTTATAATAACGTCATAAAAACACTATAAGTACAATGAATCAGTCATGGCATGTTACGTAGTATAAGTATCTCGAGAATTCTTCCTCATTGATCAGTATATAATTTAACTTATAAAAAAGAGTTAATTTTTATTTTTTATGTTATTTAAGGCGTGTTTTTAAAAAAAGTTAAGAAAAATGTGTAGAAATCGGAAGGTAGCTGTTTTGATTGGGAACAAACTAGTGAACGTAGAAGACAGCAATTATAAAATGAAGTAAACTGCTTTGAACTATGAAAAAACTGTTGTCTTCACTTATTAATAGTTATTGTCTGTTGTATTCATTTCTTTATTTATTTTCTAAATTATAAAATTTTACACCTGAAAAAAAAGAAATCCAACTGAAGTATCTAACAAACTAAATAAAATTGAAGACAACAAAAGATTACTGTTATCTGTGTCTCAATTCTGACATTTTTCTGCTATCATCTGTAGTTCATAACTTTTTTTTTAATTGTTTTCATTTTTCTTTTTCGTTAGGGATTGAAGATATCGTTATCATTTAATATAAAAGTAAATATCGTATTATGTCTTACATTTTAGTACAAAATATAAATATTATGATTGTTATAATCCCACAATGTACATTATTTTTTAAATGCAAATAAAAAAATATTTTAAATAATATTATTTTTTTTTTGTTATATTTTGTTAATATGATTAATACTGTCATCAAATAATTACAAAGTTTGAAAACATTTTTTAATATTCAAAATTAATTTCTATTTTATTCTATAATTTTATAGCCGGTCCTGTGTACTAGTAGCTATAACTACTTTTATAGAATGTTGGCTGTATTATATATATGGGACATTCCACGTCAAACATAACAAAGCTCTGCCCAAAATTCCTTTTGATCTAAAAATAATTAAAAATATGGAAAATTTAGCATTTTTATATAATTTCAATTAGTGAGGGGCGTTTTTTTAAATTTTGTTCCCAGACGGAACTACGCTTTCCCTAACCTTAAAAAATTACTACTTTACGAAATGATCAAGCTGTCAGAAATCACAGGGGTTCAGAAAAATTCTAAGCAACGACTATTTTCATGTATTTTGAGCTGCTAAACAAGAATTCGACGGTATTTTTACCGATACCTCAAGCGTTCGTCCCTAACCTCAAAAAACACCCCCCAAAATTGCTTTTTCACGCAGTTGAGAGGTTTAACCTGTGATCCACGGGAGGAAAATTATTGACAAAGAGTATTTTTATGTATTTTGTGCTGCTAAACAAGAAACCGGCCGTCTTGTTTACCGATACCTCAAGCGCTCGTCCCTAACCTCAAAAAACCATTCAAAATGTCTTTTTGACGCAGTTCAGGGGTTTATCCTGTGATCGACGGGAGGAAAATTATTGACAGAGAGTATTTCTATGTATTTTGTGCTGCTGAACACGAAACCGGACGTCTTTTTTACCGATACCTCAAGCGCTCGTCCCTAACCTCAAAAAACCACCCAAAATGTCTGTTTTACGTTTACGGTTAAGAAATTTACGTCTAGAGGAAAATTATCGACGAAGGTTATTTTTATGAATTTTGAGCCACTGAATTTGAACACGAAGCTTATTTCTAGTGGTTTCTATTAGTTAAGTACATTCGATTAAAACCAAATGCCTTATAAACCTAAATAATTAGATGGACGTACCTTTACTTTATACCTGGTAAAACATTTTTGGTCATGTATACTGATTCATGGATTCAAAGAAATAAATAGATGAAATGAACTGATTCCTTTTGGAAAATGATTGAAATACCTGTCATTTTAGAAAATTTATTGATTTAATTAACTCGATTACGTAAATTCCATATGGCGTTCATAATTACCAAATATTACTAAACTTCATAAGTAATCAGAGCAAAGCCCGCGTTGTAATTGAATTTATTCTGAAAAGCCGTAGTTGGGATATTCTAAAAATTACCAAAATAAAAAAGAAATTTAACTGTTTAGCTATAAAATTATACTAAAAATAGTAGAGAACCGTAAAAAAGCATGCTTTACAAGATTTTACAGATTTCTACCCTTTTATATTTTATTTTTTTTGTACGTATTTCACATTTTGCGCAATCAAACATCTTTTCTAATTTTTTAATTTTCTGCAGTTTATAACATTTTTAAAGTTTAAAATTTTTAAAAGTTATCCAACTTAGAAATGTTATTAACTGCAAAACAATGTAAAAATATAATAATAAAAATAAATATTAAAAAAAATGTAAAAAGTGTATGATTCTGTAAAAAACTGTAAAGCATAGTCTAAATACAAACATTCTTTTATAGTGATTAACTATTATTATTAGAATTTTATAACAATTTACAGTGTACAACTTTATAACATTAAATAAACGTTTTATCAAATTAATAAAATTCAAAAAGTGTGGACATTCGATCGTTTATTTATCGTTTTTTCCAATATTTCTTAAACTTTCATTCCAGCGTTTCAAAGTGTGGTATTAAAAGTTTTTAAAATGATTTTAGAACCGTTTCATGTTAGGGCTACATTAAAACATTCACTAATGAGAATTTTTATTGTAAAAAATATCAAAATATTTAATTATATTTTAATTTTAAATATTATTACATATAGTAAAGTTAGTTTACTTTACTTAATTTTTTTTTCAAGAGATAAATAGCATTGTCATTTTTGTTAAAAAAACGAATACAAGTTAAAAGATAATTTCATAGCACCTGCACGTTCGGTCTCGCTTCGCTTGCGGTAAACAATTTTTCTAATCAGAATTTTTATAATAAAAAATATAAAAATATTTCTTGTAACGAGTTGAGCACCACAGCCATCTCGTAGCGGTATGAGTACCGCTGCGCCGCGCCGAAACAGCATAGAGTCGCGTGCGCGATAATAAACACGTGCGAATTCGGCAATAGGCGCGAAAGAGATAGAGAGAGCGAGCGCGCGGACTAATCTTTCAGGTGCGCGTTCAGATAGCTCTCGGCCTTCAGAAGGTAAACACGCGACTTCGATTATAGAAATCGAAAAACTTCGTGATATCGTGTGCTGTGTTGTGTCCAGCGAATCGAAACATACCTTCTGATTGAGTGAGACGCGGAGTCCGGGTGTTCCTGTCCTAGCCTAGCGGTACAGCGCGCTGACCAAGTCTTGCGGCCTGTCCAGGATTAGGAACGTCGTCGACGAGAGAGAGAAGGTTTGTGTAGCGCGCAGTGCATGGGAGAGAGTACATGTATGAGTGTATATCACCCATGCGAGGTTGATCCGCCGCGCGCGACCTTCACGACGATACACGCGTGCGAGCGCGATTATTCTGGCGTCGCGGTGGGTCGCAAAGTTGTTGGCGACTCGCGTATTATTCTTTCATTATTGCAACTTCACGTTTGTTTCGCGACTAGTAAATATAACCTTAGTCTTTTTATTTTACGTGATTTGTCGTCATTTCTAAACCTCGCTCACTTATTTCCGATCCCTGTTCCTTCCTGCGAATACCGCCGCCTCCGCGGGCGTTATTTATTAGTACTTATTTAACGCAGATGAGCAGCCGAGCACGCGCCGGGCGGCGCGTAGACCCAGCAAAACAGAAGCAGCTGAAACAGCTGCATGCAACGGAGGTGTTTCGCGGGCGGAGAGAAGTCCTCCGCCGTATCGAGGGAACGCAGTCGGAATCCAGTCGTTTAACGAGTTATTCGTTGATCGAATTTATACCCCGTTACATTGGCGCCCAGTTCGTGGGTTACTTAGGAAGGAACGCGGAAATATTGTAATTGCGAATTTCAGAAAGTCGTGCGAACAACGTAAACACGAGCATCCCCGTGTTGTTTACGTCGCGCTCAAATCAGGCGGATTTGAGCGACGTTCGAATTTATTCGTGCGACGTATACGAATAATTCGAACGCAATTCACACGAGAAGTCTGTGAATAATAATCGGAGATTTTTGTTGCCAGGCCGAGAACAAATATCTACCGATATTATCACACGACGAAGAATTAAACGACTCTAAAGCTGACACTAGTATCGCATGCTCTTCGAGTCGAATAATTTTCCATTTGTAGTCGGGAGAATTTTAAAGCATTCTCGTTAGGATAGAGAGTAACATAATTATTTTTTCGTGACGTCTCGTGTGAAAGCAGAGCGTATATGCGAAATTGTAAGTTGTTTAATTACACCGGCATACAAAGAAAAGAAGTGGGGAGTACTTTTGACTAGACCCATATATCCCTATGTATTTTGACGCGCTGAATCCGAATTCGGTGTCCGTTTTGCCCGTACACCCCCAAAGTTTTGAGTAAATAGCGAAAAACCGTGAAAAACCGTGAAAAATCGCTGAAAATCGCATTTATAGACGTTGGTAAATGTTAAAAAGATGTTTTATAAGTGTATTATACCTGATTTCCGGTTTTTGTTTTGCAATTTTTCACGGTTTTCCGCCATTTACTCAGAGTTTTGAGGGTTTGCGGGCAAAATAAACACTGGATTCACATTCAGAGCGTCAATATACACTGAAATCATGTATAATACACTCATAAGAACACTTTCTAACATTCACCAACGTCTATGAATACGATTTTCAGCGATTGTTCACGGTTTTCACGGTTTTTCGCTATTTAATCAAAATGTTTGGGGTGTACGGACAAAACGGACACCGAATTCGGATTCAGCGCGTCAAAATACATAGGGATATATGGGTCTAGTCAAAAGTACTCCCCACTTATGTTTTTTGTGTGCCAGTGTTATTAACAACTAAACAACAAAAGGCAGCAAAGCGGCAACACAAACGCGTGTAGCCGCAAAGTATAGTCGCGCAGCGGCGCGAGTGTGTGTGAGAGAGAGAGACTGCGAGCGCTTGCGGCGCTACATAGAGGCAATTCTACGAGAACGCGACGGGCGCGAGGTATATAGCACTTCCACGAGAAGACGCGAAATAGTATACGCCAGTTTTCAGCCAAGAAGACCTCAAGATTTCTCGAGAAGAGAACACACTCGAGTCGCAGATCGAGATATACGCGTAATTCCGCGAAAAATATTTTCGTCTTTTTTTCGGATTTTTTTTTTTCGGGTGTATGAGTGCGTATATGCCTGTAGCACATACTGTGCGTTGCAAGTGAGAGCACAGCGGTGTTACGAGTGCGCACGCCAAAAGCAATTCGTGCTTATCTGGCGTAATTAAAATTTTTTGTACGGATTTCGCTCCGATTATACGAATTCGATTTTTTGTTTTATTCGATTTCTCGTAATAATCTACGTCACAGCGACGCGCTTAGGTGTGCAAGTGTGTGAGTAGAAAGGTTGTATTTTTGTATTTTACGTTGTAGCAACAAGAATACAATCTAGGGGCTACCTGGAGTGAGTGCGTAGGATAGGGAGCTGCCACGTCGTTGCTGCGCAACCGTGAAACGTCGTTAGACGCAGAAGACACACCAACATGGCGAAGAAAGTAGAGAAGGTCGTCGAGAATCGGTGCTTGGGCATCGACGAAGAAGAAATAGACGATGCCCTCGAGAGTATGCAGTTGAAGCCAGACGACAAGCGATTAGATCGCGTTGCTAGGCTAAACAGATGGCTCCTCAGAGAGTATACCGAGTCAGATTGCAGAGAGAGCCTGGACACCTCGACAGTAATGGCGCGAGTGAAGAGGAAGAGCTGCGTAAGTCATTCATCGACGCAACGGCTGAACAAGTATCGACACGCTCGATTTATACGGGCGATTATGACGCCGAACAGCCGCACCCTCTGAAGCTGTTACAACAAGAGATCGAGGCCAACGAAGTTGTGGTGACGCCGGCGATTGAGATGAACTACGGTCAACCGGCCCAAGGATTAGTCACTGAGGAGAGTGAACAGGCACAAGTGCCAGTGTCGACGCCGGAAGACCAAGCCAGGTTAACGGCGCAGGAGACGCAAGGTCGAGACCAGAATAGAATAGTCACAATAGAGGCGCCGACAGGGAATCTGGTCACGACAGTAACCACGACAACGACGACAACAACGACAAGGACAACGCCGACAACTACGGCGAGCGAAGGCAAAGGCGAATACGTCTGGCAAAACGGAAAGTTCCGCAGTGTGAAGGTCACTGCACCACGCGCAGTCATGGGCGCAGCGGCAGTGACTAGCGGATTAGACACCAGATCCCAGCAAAGCGCTGCAACAACGAGCAATCGACCGCTCAACCGAGGGTACGGTGAAGAAGAGCGTTGCAGCGCACACTACGCCCAGAGTCACGAGGTATCAGCGCAAAATTCGGTAGCTCACAATGACCTGCTAAGTCAGTCGATAGCTGAGAATACCGCAACGATGAGGGCGCTGATGTGCAAGATGGAGGCCATGATGTCACAATGGCCGACTAACATAGGGTCCAGTACAAGGGTGGAGCCACCAGTAAGCGAGAGTAATCCACAGAACTCACGCAGAGCCGGTCATGTGAATTTCCAGGATACGTATAGAATCAATCACATGAATCACAGCAGCTTCCGCGAAGACGCGGGCGCGGTGACTGATGGAGCTTCCAACTCTTGGATCCCGGCGAATCCTCTCTATTCGCAACCCCCAGTAGTTGCTAGGGGGAGGGGGGGAGGAATGCGAATGCGACGAACGCACATATGCAAGCGCTGAGTGAAAGTAGCAACTGCGATGGGTCGCGAAGACAGAACAACAGACCCATCGGTCTTGCGGTGAACAAATGGGGGATTAAGTTCACCGGAGACTCGTCACAGAGCGTCGAGAACTTCCTGCAACGCATGGAAGGACGCAGAATGCTGGACGACCTGTCCGATGCGCAGATGTTGGCGTCATTACAAGAAGTATTGACAGATAATGCGTACAAGTGGTTACAGAACCGGCTCTCCGAACAGGGAGAATAGTCTAGCTGGGACGATTTCTGCGAGTGCATCAAGCGATGGTGTGCGGAGGATGGATCCCCGACCAGACACTAGCCAGCAACTGGATCGGATCTACCATAATATGCTGCCTAGTCTCAAACGCGGGCTCCAGCGGAAAGATTTCTCCACCGTGGAGCAGTTGCTCGAGACAGCAGTCGAAGTCGAGACCGCTCTAGCTTGCGAAGCCTCGTATCGAGCATCTCCAAAGCCCGGTGTAGCAATCGTCCCCGAATGCGCATTTAAGGGCGTAACGCCGAAGACTGGCGGAAAACGCCGGTGACAGCCATGGGGTTTGTGGAGCAAACCGACACCCTGCCCTTATTGGTTGACGCCATAGGCAAGCTGTTCAACTCGAAGCTTTCAGCAATAGCGCAACCGGCGAAGCACGCCAACGCTAGAGGAGGAAACAAGAAGTCAGCCCTCAGCGAGGACGCTCCGGACCTAGGAAAGAGAGAGGCAAGTCTCCTAGTCCGAAGCGCAAAAGCCAGAGGTCTGGCGAGAATTCCAGTCAATCGGACCAAAGAGAGCAAAAGAAGTCAATAGAATGCTTCAAATGCCGTGAAAAAGGTCACTTTGCCCGAGAATGTTCCTTGGGTAAGGGAAACGGCAAAATGAGGAGTAGGCGAGGTTACTGCTTCTCTTGAACCGTCGCGCGAGGAGTCTTACCGAGAGGAGAGGCACGTGACGGAGGGCGTAGCCGATACCTCGCGCGGAACCTCAGGCGATTTTGATCGCATGGTCGCACTGTTGTCCAGCGATTCTCGTCAGCCGACGATATCGCCAAATGAAGACGAGTCGCGCTGGTGGGTACAAGTGGGCATCGGCGGGTTCAGAGTAAAGGCTCTCTACGACCCAGGCGCCGCTATGACCGTGATAGGGTCGTTAGGACTTCAGATCGCTAGCTCCTGCGGTCGACCTTTGCGACAACGCGATGGCCGTCTAGCACAGTGTGCAAATGGTCAGACGTCGCCGATCATTGGATTTGTGGACTTGCCATTCGACGTCACGGGTGTACAACGCGACGTAACGGTGGCGATCATGCCCGAAGCGACCAACGAATGTCTACTTGGGACGAATTTCAGACGCCTGTTCGGCGCAGTCCACGATCCAAATGAAAACGCCCTGTATCTGAAAAAGGAGGGAAATATTGTCCAACTTCAAGTGGCTACGATAGCTACAGTAGGGGCGATAGATATCGCCGCGGTTGGACTTGCGTACGTCAGTGACGACGAGCACGCGCAGATTCGCAGAATGCTGGACAGCATCCTGCCTAAATCCAACCGTACGATCGGACGGACGCAGTTGATTGAGCACGGGATAGACGTTGGATCGGCCAGGCCGATAAAATAGAAGTATTATCCCATGTCGCCAAACATAGAGGAGGAGATGTATCAACAAGTACGAGAGTTGCTTGCTGCGGGAATCATCGAACCCTCTGACAGTGCTTGGTCAAGCCTGGTAGTGATGGTGCGCAAAGCGAACGGACAATATCGTTTTTGCCTCGACTTCCGGAAAGTTAATGCGCTGTCAAAGGCTGACGCATATCCATTACCTAACATGGATGATATCCTTCGTAAACTTTTACCTAACATAGATGATATCCTCCATGTTAGGTATCCGACGTTAGACCTTAGCAGCGCTTACCATCAAATACCGTTGAAACCGGAGGCGATACCTCTGACGGCCTTTACAGTTCCTGGGCTAGATTTATTCCAATTCACGCGTATGCCGTTTGTTTTAGCCTACGCTGGAGCGACCTTCCAGCGAATGATCGACGAAGTGATCAGTCCAGAACTCCAGCCATACGCGTACTCGTATCTCGATGATATCATCATCGCGACAGAGACGTTCGAAGAACATCTCGAGTACTTAGAGAAAGTACTCCAGCGAGTGAACGCAGCTAGATTGACGATCAACCGGGACAAAAGTGTCTTTTGCCGAGAAGAGGTGAAGTACCTCGGCGTCCTGGTTAATCACGATAGTTTTCGGCCAGATCCATAGAAGATAGCGCCCATTGTGACGTATCCAGCGCCGAAAAACCTAAAACAGCTGAGACGTTTCCTAGGAATGGCGTCGTGGTATCGCAAATTCTTGCAAGAATTCGCGACCGTCGCTGAACCGCTCCATCGCCTGACGAAGAAAGTCAGAAAATATGAGTGGGGGACGGAACAACAAGACGCTTTCCAACAAGTGAAAGCGCTGATAGCATCTGCACCGATTCTTCATCGCCCAAATTTCGAATCACAGTTCGTGTTGCAGACGGACGCCAGTGACACCGGCCTCGGCGCGATACTTTTCCAAGTAATCAACGGAAAAGAGCGGGTTTTAGAATTCGCGAGCCGCACGATGTCGAAAGCCGAGAGAAATTACAGTGTCACGGAGAGAGAATGTCTCGCTGCCATCTGGGCTATACGGAAGTTCAGACCTTATATTGAGGGATATCAATTTAAGGTCATCACGGACCACAGTAGTTTGCGGTGGCTATGCAACTTGCATAATCCCACCGGACGCCTAGCAAGATGGGCACTAGAAATGCAGGGCCACGTCTACACTGTGGAGCATAGAAAAGGCCTGCTAAATGCCGTACCAGAGGCATTGTCGCGTATGTACGAAGAAGATGCAGTACCAGTCGAGGCAGTCGAATGGGCAAGCGAAACCTAGGACGAATGGTACTGCGAAAAGGTCCGTGACATACAGCTGCATCCGAGCAAAGATCCGCTGTATAAGATGTACGGCGGGCAGCTGTACTACTTCTAACCGGATGAGAAATTGCCAGCGTCTATGAATGACGATACGGCATGGAAAATCGTCGTGCCAAAAGAAAAGCGGGCAGAGATCTTGCGAGAGTGTCACGACGAGCCATCAGCTGGTCACCAGGGGCGTGAGAAAACTTGTGCGCGCGTCGCAATGTACTATTACCGGCCCGGTATGTACACCGACGTCGCTGAGTATATTCAACGATGCTTCGTTTGTCAGCAATGCAAAGTCGAGGAGTGCTCGCCAAGCGGCCTGATTGGGAAACGAGTGATTACTCGGCCATGACAGTCTTGGGGCCGAAACCAAAGACCGCTCGAGGAAACGAATATGTTCTCATCGAAGACTTGTTCACCAGCTGGATAGAATGTATTCCGATTAAGCGGGCGAACGCGAAGACAATCCTGCAGCATCTAGCATGCGCGATAATAAACACGTGCGAATTCGGCAATAGGGGCGAAAGAGATAGAGAGAGCGAGCGCGCGGGCTAATCCTTCAGGTGCGCGCTCAGATAGCTCTCGGCCTTTGGAAGGAATGATACAGCGTTGTGTTGACGCAGTGCATATACGGACAAGACCGAGTAATCGAATTTACCAGCAGAGTACTCACCCCTAAAGAGAATTACACGGTCAGCTAACGAGAATACTTGGCCGTGCTTTTTGCCATACTTTAGTTTCACTAGTACATCAGATGTTATAAATTGAAAGTCATAACACATTACAGCAGCCTAAGGTGGCTATACAATCTTTGTCAACTGAGCAGAGTAGAACAGCACGCGCCACCAGGTTTTATGAGAAAACGTGTGGTGCAAAGGCCTTGGCAATGGGTAGCCGGAAATATCATGGGCCCCTTGCCGAAGTCTGCTAAATGCTACGAGTACGTACTTATCTTTCAGGGTTTGTTTACTTGATGGATAGAGTGCATGCCACTTTACAAAGCCAGCGGCGAAGCAATACTTCCCGCACTCAAGGAAAGAGTGATTTTGAGATTCGGTGCACCCGAGGTGTTTCATTTGGATAATGGTACCAAATTCAAAAACAAGACAATAAACGAGTACTTGGCAGAGCAAGGAATTTACCACTCAGAGCATAGGACGAGTACCTCGACGAGAAAGCGTCTTCCCTCAATACCGCAGTGCATGAATCTATGGGGGCTTCGCTCACAATGATGAATTTCGGCAAGCAGCCGAAAATGCCGGTATCTTTTAGAGGAAAAGAATATCAAGAGGCTGCACAGAAGGAGGCTGTGGGAGCGTGGCGAAACCGCCTCGCCAAGCTGCCAGCTCTGCACAAACGTGCAAAGGCCCTGTCCGGCGAGTAGCAAGATCGCCAGGCGGCATTTTTCGATGCCCGCCGACTAGTGCCAACTTCCAAGGTTAACGACGTCACCAATAGGAGATATGTATTGTTGTCTGCGGCGGAAGGCATCACGGCAAATTGGCTGTTCCGTGCATAGACCCACATACGATTACGGGTCCAAGTCGACTCGAATACATTCGAGCTGACCGATAAAAAAGGAAGAGTGGAAAAGCTAGCGTCGGCCAAAGAAATGAAGATCTTTTATGACAAAGACGACGAAGAGGGGGACGACGATAAGTCTCGATCACCGGGGGATGCTTGAGAGGTGAAGGCGATGAGCGACCCGCCAGAAGCGTACGAACTGGAGTCTGATCTCAAGCCGACCGACGTAGTGGCGGAAGGGAAGCGCGAGCGCGAGCAATGGCCCAGTAAATATGGGTCGACATTCGTGGTGGCAGCGGGAAGTGGGGGACCCGGAAACGGAGCTACCCTGAAACCCTCTTGCCACCCGCGCGGGCAACCTCGGAAAATTGTAACGGCAAACGCGCCGACGACGAATTAGCAGGATGAAAAGCGTAAGCCCGGCCCAGCCAAGGGCTCGACTAAAGCAAATCGGCCGAAACAGCTTAAGCCGACGGCGTTATTATCTCGAAAGACGTGAGCAAGGTGCCGTGGAAGAATGCGCGCGGCTAAAGGAGCAGTAGCGCGCCGAGTATCTCCGGAAGAAGAGGGAGGAAGAGCCGAGATGCTACATCTGCGGTCACCCGGGCGTGAAGCGGTCGCATCAATGCTCGGAGCGAGCCGCACGTAAGAAGATTTTGGCAAAGATCCTACGAGACCGCAAGAAGGACTAGGGGAAAGAAGAAGATGTAGAAGAAATGATCGCTAGAGGGAATAAAGAGTACCTTGTTTCCCCTATATCCTGTGTGTTCTTAATTGACTACTTAATATCCCATTTCACTGCATCCAAGCATCTCATCCTTTCGCATGATCGCGCGACGGTGCACAGTGTACTAAAATCGACTTTTTATGGCCAGAATTCGCTCGATAAGACAAATCGCAATAATTCTTAATGAAAAAAATTTCAAAATACTTGTACGATACATTCCATTTATGTAGAACTACTTATATTTGATAACGCGTCACATACTCTATAAGAATAATAGAAAAAGTGACAGCATTGGTTTGATAATCTGAAAGGTGTTTAAGACCTTTTCATGTTTCTAAAATGCCGATTAAGTGTTGGTAGTTCATAAAATAAGGATATAAAATTTATATTTGACCACTATGTTTTCCTATTTTTCTTTTAGGCTATGTACTTTTTTATTAAATATAAGCAGTTCTACACGGACGGAAATCATCGTACAAGTATTTTGCAATTTTTTTATTAGGAATGATTGCAATTTGGCTTGTCGAGCGAATTTTGGTCACGAAAATTGGGTTTTGGTACACTGTGTGGCGATACAGAATTCTTTTGAAATTTGTTTATACTCATATAATTTTGAATAACAGCATAAAAGTATTAAATATTTACGAATAGAATACATAATTCAAGCATATTTAAATTTCTATAAGATAATTAATCTGAATTTTAAATTTTAAATCAAGTTAAATATAACATAACATTATTGTAAACAGAGGAAAAAACGCGCCTTTTTATTTACCTCGTGGGTAGTGTGGAAAAAATAGATGTATAAATAATTCATTGCCTATACTTATTTAGATAAATGTCAAATTAATTGTATTGGGTGTGGGCAAACGGAGCGAGCTGGAGGAACCCCTGTAAATTTGTATTAATTATTTATTGATTAATTTCAGATTCACTCCTTAGGAGTACTTTAGCAAATATACATCATTCTGGTCATTTCCTCTTCATTTTTGGCATATTTTTAGTTCATTGCCGGTTATTTTCGGTCACTTCATTTTGTATTTTTTTCTATTACTTCCAGTTCATTTCCGGTTCACTTCTGGTCAACTTCCAGTCTACTTCAGGTCTACTTTCGGTCAATTTCCGGTTTACCCTAATCCCCTAAGGAGGGGTAGTTGTGGGGATGAAGTGAACTTATAGCCGGAAAATACCAGACACATTTTCATATGATAGAGGATTATTCTACGACCCCATAATAGCAGCACACCCCAGATACCCAATATTATAAATCAAGTACACAATGCAATTAAAATATATCAGTTTTTTATTAATTTAATCTGTTGTATACAAAAAAACGTGTTTGCATATTACCGTTTAACATTATTACTCAATCAATTAGCACGTTTTTCTATTGTATTAAATAAATACAATAATAATTATGCAATTGTATTATTGACACAAAAATTTATAATTGGTCGCAACTCTTGTTGAGCGTAATCTTCTGGAAAAGGCAGTTGCGATATCAAATGGATGAGAAAACTGCTAGCGTCTTTTTCATTGTGTTTTATCATGCATAAACTGCGTGCTAATTGTAGTGTTCTTTTTGACATTTCTGCTTGACATAATCTGAAAACAAAAATATTTATTAATGATTGATTAATATTAATGACTTTTAAAAACGTGCTTGTATAAATAACAACTTTTTCTTCTTTTTATAAGCAGCTTGCATTTTGCTTCCTCCTAGAGAAAGCTCTGTAATAGTAAAATTTTGAGTTTCGTCAAAACTTTCAGAAAATACTTTTTGGTGTGATAGAAGTTCAAATCAATTCAAAAGTGTTTTTAGAAAATGTCCGTATAGATGTGTGTGTGTGTGTGTGTGTGTGTGTACCGTGATATTTCTGGAACTACTCCGTCAATATCGATAAAATTCGACATGCATATCTATTTTTGGATTCTGAATTTGGGAAAAAGTTATTTTTAATTTTCTTAACTATTTTTTAATCGTCATTTTTCGATTTTTGAAAAACACTATTTTGCGTTTTTTTTTAATCATCCAATTGTTACAAATAATTTAGCTAAAATGAATTTGAAAGAGAATAAAATTATCCACTTTTTCTCGTTTGGTCCTCAGGATCGACCGCTTTGTTCGGCAGATAAAATGAAAGATGTAATTTTTCTTAAATTTATATCTCTGAAACTAAACAACATAACCTCACAAAAAAAATCATGTCGATGGGTCATGTGCCAAAGTATATCCCATTAAAATTTGAAGTGATTCGGCAACTTATTTTTTTAATAATAAATCGAAAACTGAAAAAATACGTTTTTTTGTGCCTCGATTACGGACGTAAAAAGGCCTTATTGCACTTGAGATTTCAGAAAAAAGTAGTTATTTTATGTGTTTTGGCTAAGTTCATTGCGTAGCTATCAAAACCCTATGGTTATTAAAATATCAAGGTTTCAATTTTTTTGAGAAATTTTGATTCCTTATATCTCTAAAACAACGTAGTCAAATGCTTCAAAATTTTATTTGGTGATTTACCATAAAAAAGCTATCTTCTGCTAAAATTTTAACCCATTTCGTCAAGAGGTTCTCAAGTAAAGACTTAATGTAAAAACCGATTTTTCTCAAAAGTTTTGCTTCCTCTTATAAGGGTGTCTTTGCATGTCGTTTAAGTCCCTCCCTATGAATTCATGTCACACACACACACACACACACATATATAATTCTATAATAAAAAACAGAGGGGTCTGCAAACTTTTAATCAATGAACTATCCAAAACTTATATATTGCCACGCCGGTAATCGAGGTAGGATAGAGAGTGACGAAATAAGGCGGCGTTGGCTCAATTGGTAGTACGCGTGCCTATAGATCTCGGGAGCGCCGGATCGATTCTCGGTCTCGGCGTCTCCTTTTGTGATTTTCTCCTCTCACGTCAAGTCTCACCCCGTTACAATTTGTAACAATAAAATCAACATTTATGATTTTATGGCGATGATTTAAGTGACGCAATTCATTTCTGTAAGCTAACATGTATTTAAATAATTTATCACTAAGCTTTAAATTTTATTTTGATGTTTGCTACCTCTGTGATTTTTTTAGAAACGCTCCAAGCAAGTTATAAGCTTTGCCACAGGCTTTGAATATGAATTTTAATCATGTAGCACAAATTTATGGATATTTTTATTTTTAGCCAAAGATACAGGATCTCGGCCATTCTGGGACCCATACAGGAACAGAAAAAAGGTCGTAGTACGGATCGAACTCTTATTTTCACCAATATTAAGATTTAAATGGCTTATAAGATAGGTATAACACACAAACACACACACACATATATATACAGGGTAGGCCATTTTAATCAAACCAGTCTAATAACTCCTAAATTAAGCCATGAACAGACAACTTTCATCTGAACAGAAAAATTGTTCAGATGAAAGTTGTCCAGGATCAAGGGGGATATCTTTTTGTGGAATTAGCTTTGACCTTGAACTCAAATTTCAAGGTCATTTGTAGGTCAATTTTTTTTTTAAATAGGAACCTCTATTTTTGATAGCAGATTCGGAAAGAACAGGAAATTTTACGCCCGAAACGGTATTTCAAAATTTTTTTCATGACCTTCACAAGGTCATTTCAAGGTCAAATGTTAAGAAATACTGTAATTGCTATTTAATCGCATTTTCTGATAGAATAATCGTAGTTAATGTACTTTTATGATGAATATTCAAACCTAATGTGACAATGACCATGAAAATATTTACCTTGAAAACAAAATAATTCCCTAATTTCAGCTCTACCCAGGAACATCGACGTGGACGTATTAGGATTATGATCCCTTTGGTGTGCTTTTTTAACGTGAGTCCCCTTGCCTCTCACTGGGGTGCTTGTTTACTGTGAGTCCCCTTGCCTCTCACTAGGATGCTTGTTTAACATTCGTTAACAAATTTTTAGTGGTCAAAAGTAAATTTTGAATTAAACATGATAATTTTAAATATCTGAGTTCTTAATGGGAGTGGGAAATGGAACGTTAAAAATCAATGTTGTCAATTCATTCACGGTCGAAGCAGAGTCAAGTAAAAGTTTAACGTTTCAAAAGCGTAAAATATTAAACAGCATTTTGCTTTTGTAATATTAAAAAAAATTATTAATAATTGTATTTGCCAAAGTGCATCACTTCCAGTTTAGATGTTTTTTTTTAAGTTGAATTTCTTTAATCTAATATGAATTGTAACGATTGTTCTCACGCTGTCTTCAATTTAAATCACTATGTCTTAACGTAAGAAAATAAGAAGTTACAAATTTGATTTAAAAATTATACAGTTTGAAAATTATTTTGGTTTAGTTTCAATTTCAATAAAGAGTGAATGTAAATAAAATAGTTTTTCTTATTATAAACAAAATTTTCAACATGGGCGATTATCAATCCAATGAAATTGTTGATATGATAATGATCTTAGGCGAAACCCAAAACAGATTTTTTCAGATTTGTTATGTTTTCTGACGAGGCTATATTTCGCAGTGATGGTCAATTAAATAGGCACAATAGTCACTACTGGTCACCTGTAAATCCCCACTGGTACAGGGCTATTGACCATCAAAACCGATGGAGTTAAATGGTGTGGTGTGGGATCATTAATGGTTACCTGATTGGGCCATATTTTTTCGGTCAAAATGTTAACCAGAATAGCTATTTGGCATTGCTCCGAGATCGACTGCCAGAGCTTTTAGAGGATGTTGACTTTCGGACGTAAAATTTCCTGTTCTTTCCGAATCTGCTATCAAAAATAGGGGTTCCTATTTAAACAAAAATTTGACCTTCAAATAACCTTGAAATTTGAGTTCAAGGTCAAAACTAATTGCACAAAACGATGTCCCCCTTGATCCTGGACAACTTTCATCTGAACAATTTTTCTGTTCATGGCTTAATTTAGGAGTTATTAGACTGGTTTGATTAAAATGGCCCACCCTGTATATATATATATATATATATATATATATATATATATGACTTTAAGGGTATTTTTATTGAAAAGGTGAGAAAATTTAAAAAAAAAGTATGTCTATGTCTATAGTGAAAAATGCTTCCCTGAGGAGCTATGAATTAATTAAATTGTGCTGAAAACCCAAAAATTGACATCATTGGCTCCCTATCATTTTCGTAAAAAGTAATTTAAAAATCTGAAAAAATTCAGGTGCATTGGAAACTGTTTCTGGAACATATTTACCGTGGGTTGAAGAAGAAAAAAATTTTGATCTTTGATTTGACAGAGAACCACACACCTACACACACACACACACACACATATATATATATATATATATATATATATATATTGTAACGGTCCGGACTTGTGTACGCCGCGCGCAGAAAAAATATTGTGACTAGGAAGTACATCCAAAATATGATCAGCGCCGAATCAATCAGCGAGCAGCAGCAGCGGCGGCGGACTGAAGGGGGAAGCAGCCGCAGTAGCAGCGCTGGCGCACTGAAAAGGAAAGCGCGCCGTAGTGGCTCGGCGCAGTAGCGCCTCAGGAAATAAAAGGCGCTTCATCCAGCTTTTTAGCCTCAGTCGCTCGACCGAGCTCGAATAGACAAAAGCAATACGCTCTTTCTTCTAGTAGAATTCAGTCAGAGCAACTTTTTTGTACGCGAGTTAAGGTGCTGGTAATACACCCAGTTCCTTCAACTTGCAGTTTTAAATCAAATCAAAATTTTAAATGTAAAGTAAAACGTAGCAAACAATTAAACTATTTGTATCTTAAACATGTATATGTATATTTCTTTTTTTTTAATTTTTCCATTTTACATCTATGTGCGCACACGCACACACACACATACACACACACATAGCATAGTACAAGTATTGAATGGCGTGCAAAAGAATTCTCAATTTATAACTTTATTGAGCTCCTGGTGCACCTATATAGATGTACCATGCTAATAGCTAATAGATTAATTTCAATCACATTTTAATCGTTCTTAATACTTCTAATCCTCGTGATCATTTTAGAAGAATCAATTTCAATATATTTTAATCTATAGCAATTAATGCTTATTTTTAGCATTAATTTTAATCGTTTTCGATCCGCATTATCACTAACAATTCCATTTAATCTATTTTAATCTATTTTAATGTCCTCGAAATCGCTGAAAATAATGCGGCAATGTCAGGTTTAATCCAAAGTAATCGTATCGTTTCTAAAAGACTATATTATAACTAAAAGTAATAAATTTTAATTATATTTGATTGTTTGTGAGTTAATCGTAATTAATGATGAGCCAAATGAAATTGTTTCTAATAGCATATAATTAAAATCATTTTAATCATTTTTAATATACCGTATTAAAATCGCAAATGATACATAATTCTATCGTTTTTTAATCGTATTTCAGCGCCTATAAAGAGGACCGAAAATAGAGTTTTCCAAGCGTCAGAAAACAAGTGGAGCGAAAATGGTCGTTTTAGCCCCTAGGGGCGAAAATGACCATTTTCGCTCCACTGTTTTTATTTTTTGCTTCATTTCCTCATTAAAACTTTAAATTGGCAAAAACTTTCAAAATTTTTTAAAATTTATAAATTTTTGGATAATTTCCATATAAATATTATATATATACACACTGTAGTGGACGACTTAAAAAAACGATACTTTCGATCCATTTCATAGGCGACCAAAATAGTCTTTCTTATACATTTTTTATAAAAATCACGGTACGCAACAAGGGACGAATGTACTTTTCCAGACTCGGATGATGTTTGAGCACTCGTGTCCGACTCAGGCGCCTACATCGCCCTTGACTACCACTTGTGCTCAAAAATAATCCTCGCTTGGAAAAGCTCATTTTCGCCCCAAGTTGTGTAATGTACTATTAACTACTTATAACGCAATTAAAAGTGATAAACTTTGATTCTTTGTGATTGTTAGTTGATAAATTCGAATTACACCAATAAAAAATTCGGCGCGCACTCCCTGTGACCCATCATGGCTGACCTGACACCGTTTGAAAGCATTCTTATACTTAAATGCCAAAAACTACGGAGCGTTCTTACTAGACTCAGTGATTGGCGATCTGGAGCTCCTAGATAGAAGTTGCATTAGTCCACTCTCAAAAATTTAAGTGCATTAAAACTGTACATCTTAGTCTTTAAATTTAATAATATTTTGTAAATCTGAGATAGTACATCATCGCTCCCTACGAAGAGTAGTACATTTCAGATCTCGCACGAAAGACCAGTACATTTGGTTATTCGCCGCGAAGACTAGCACTTTTCACTTTTCACCGCGAAATAGCATGTTTTACGGCTCAAATTAGTGCTCCTTATAGTATGAGAAATACTTATGATAATTTAATAATGTTCGTACTAGCTGACTCTTTGCATATGAATATTACTATGTACTACTTTGACGTTCATAAATATCATCTATTGTTTAAGCGTAAAGCCACGAAACCATTAGTATTTTCGTGAAATGTGCTAGTCTTCGCGGCAAGGACGCGAAACGTGCTAGTCTTCATAGGAAGCGAAGATATTATATGCCCGATTGTGAGAAAACATGAAATACTGTGCACAAATATTACTATAAAAAGAACGCTTTTCTGAGTTGCCAATATAAATATGTAAAAATGTGAAGCATTTTGAAAAATCATGAAAATTTGTAAAAATTATGACAAGTTTCATGTTAGTGATGCACCAAATTTAAATGTAAAATTTTTAATTTCCACATTATTATTTTACATTCCAACACAATTACTCAAAAATTTTCACATTTATCATTTCCACAACATATTTATTGTATTGTGTTACGAGTGAGGGTTGATGGTTTTGTTCTCCGTGAGGTGAAGTGTCTGTTTATTAATCGTAATTCACAATGGACTGATTGTATGAAAGAGAGAACGTGCGTTTTAAGTATACGATCCTATCTGTCGTCTCCGAGTCCAAACTTCCTGTCTAGTGCTGGATCGTGAGTGGCGGAATCGAGGGGGCGCGCCCGCATGCATCCCCTTTTATAGACTCCCCGGGTGGTGTGATTCCTACCCGCGCGGTTGTCCGAAATCATGGAAGGGAGGTTATGCTGAGTCAAAAGAAACGGACTTCGGGGTGCGTCCGAGCTGTTGCTATGCGCGTATTTGGCAACTTATGCATCGATTGCATAATAAATAACAACGCTATATATGTGTGAGTATTCACACGTGACAATTGAATAATAAACAATTAAAAAGTATTAAAATCTTTTACTAATATTATATGTTAAGAACCATTAAATTAATCTAGATAAAAAACGATAACACTTCATCATGATTCAGCGAATTTCAGACAATATAAAGAGCATTGCAACAGATTGAAAACGTTTAGATACGATCAAATTTTATACCAAAAATAAAGATCCATTGCGATTATGTAAAACGATTGAATTATACTAAGAAACGATTAAGAATGATTCGTCGCCAGGTGGCGTCCGGATTTTATTACTCGCAAGTAGTTAGAATCTGTGATGGTTAGTATATAAGACCATTCAAGTTTTTTATACCATTTTAATCGTTATTGTGATACAAAATAATAGTTTATAATATTTTTGTATGCTGAACTGATAAAATACATTCTAATACCTAATAAAGCCAAAATTACGTTACACAAACGACTATCAAAAACGATTACGGTTTTTGAAATCGTTTTTGACCTTCGGATATTAGCAGGGATAGATACATGGTGGGCTTATAGTTTGTTGTATATTCAATATATAAAGTTTGTTGAAGTGGAAAAAGTCTGTTTAAATATCGATAAAATCTCCACGAAACATTTCTAAAATTTGATATTTGGGATTTTTTAATATAGATAGTTTGTTTTCTACAAAATTACCGCTGAATTTTAATGATTCAACCATTTTATTAAATATAAAATTACAAAAATTGAAAAAACTACATCTACTTGGTCACATTTAATAAGCTTTCTTCTTAGGTATAATGTTTCTTCGAAACTACAATACATATAAGTTTCTTTGAAACTATTTATACAAGTAAGTGCCCAATGAGTGGAAAACAAATGAGTAGTCTCTTACTCAAAGACTGCTTTTACATCTCCAAGTGTAATGGAATCGGGAATTCCATTACGCGCCTACGACGCCAATTAAAATAGAGACACACAAAACAGATACACATATACATATACTGCCAGAAGAAGAAGTACTTCCCCATCACAGCATAATCCTACAAAAATAGGTAAAATAAGTTCGCGTTGAATAAGTTGAAAGTGCGAATCCATGAAAGAGTCTCAGTAAAAACTAACAGTTCGCATAATAAAAAAACTCAGTGGTGCCAGAGTTACACAAGTGCCACGTTCATCGAAACGCACCGCCCTCTCTCGTCACTGGAAGAGAGCCGACGCAGAGAACGAGATAGCAGAGCCCGATTCGCATGAAGCAATCCGAAAGGCCTCGAATCGATCGAAGAAGGACTATCGATCAGCAGAGAGAAGCGCGACTCGCTCTCTCTGCTGAACGCCACGAGGAGTTCAGTGGGCCGCCGAGGTGGAACCCAAAGCAACCAGTCCGTCCAGCAGCGTCAACATGACGTTAATCGGTAAACCCGTGAGTCTGTTCTCTCTCTCTCTCTCTCTCTCTCTCTCTCTCTCTCTCTCTCTCTCTCTCTCTCTCTCTCTCTCTCTCTCTCTCTCTCTCTCGCCTGAAAAAATCGAATCCTAGTCCACATTCTGAAATTATTACAATAAAGTCATACTCCGCAAAATGAAAGTTACGTTTCAACATAGAGACAAAATTATTACGCTTACACGGCACTTTTTAAACGCTTCTCTCCCTTTTTAACATTGCCTCTTTTTTCGCTCTACTTTCTCCAACGTTCAACTACTGCTCTAATCCGATCTCTCCTCTCTCGTTGATTCTGTTCAAATTTTGTTCATCTCTTTTTTGGTAGCGAAAATAATTTTTTTAGTCTCCTCATTTTTCGTCTCCTCCGTGCCCCTGTTTTTATCCACAATTGACTGGGTGCAAAAATAAGGTGCTGACAAGATGAATTTAAAATATAAGAAAATTAGAATTTTATTCAAGGTAAAATATTAGAAGAGGAAAATTACACAAACGACACATCGATCTCAATATACGAGAGCGCTATTTCTCGTGTCAATGCTCGTGCGAGACTGACTGCCTGGACAGTTCTTCTCGAGCAGAACAACTCCGGTCGCAGCAGAAGCTGATGCTCACTTCGTTTACCTGCTTGCGAAGGGACAGACGGATCTTGGGTTTTCCCGACTATGGGCTTTGAAAAACTTAAAACTAGATAGAAACTCGACACTCCCATCTTGTCTCCTCCAGGCTCTCCGCCAGTTAGCTCTCCAACTAATTCTTCTCCTTCCATCTCTCTCCCCTGTGGAGAATTAAACCTCTACCACACCTTAGTTTTACCTTACACCATTCTCTTTCTTTTGCTGTCGCTTACTAACCTAATCTTGCTCCTTACTGTTTTTCTCTCTACCGCCTTCCCTTTCTACTCCTTGGTCCTCCCAGTGTTGTCCTTCACTTTACTCACCTGATATTTCACTTCCTTAATTGTCTTCTCCAATCATTCTCTTTATTTTCTTACCTCCTTCAATTTTCCTTTGATAATCACCGGTAGACAAAAAAAAATATGTTTGACCCCGGCACATGACACATGTATTTCTATGTATTTTGGCTCGCTAAATACAAATCCGGTACGAGAATAGCTTCATCATCCTTCAGTTTTATTTATTTTATTTGATAGCCCCCCCCCCCCTAGTTGCACAATATACTATTCTTTTTTCTACCGCAGCTCAAGAACAAGTATGATAGATCCGACTATGGCAACAACAAACCGAATCCAAGGACGAGAAGAAATTGTCAAATATTTATAGCTTGCAAAACGTTCTTATTATTTTCATAAATATACGTTAATGAAGGTAATGCAATTAATTTAAAAAATGTCAAGTATTAATGTTCAGCAGGTAAACAAAAATCAGCTGACTGTTTTTAACAAACCCTTGAGTACCCGTTGACTTAACTAATTGACATTCGAAATCTAACAATCTAGCTAGATACTTGCATGACGCTGATATCCGTTAATGAAAGAGACCAGCGATTAAATCGCGATTCGGTTGCAATCTATAAATAAATCATTATAGAATTAAATTTCTTAAGTGTTCATCAATTAAGGAGCCTGCAGAAGACCATTTGACTAAGTGGCGAGATTCCAGGTTCGTTACTAAAGTAAGTAAAATTATTTAAATACAACCGAAAGTTCGTGACTTAACATTAAAATAATAATCTTGGAAAGGACAACAATGTTAATATTTATAACTACTAGTTAGCTGATTACAGCTTACCTGCTGAACATTATTACTTGAAAATTTTAAGAAATGATTTATTTAAGTTTATTGATAAGAATGATTATCATTGACTTGCAATATGCGCTCGTCTATTTTTTCATCTTTTAATACCTGTCAATCATAAAGCAAACTCTATACTCAGAATAAAAGCACCTACTTATTATAGCAAGTGCACGATACATTAATTTTTATGTAACTTGTTAATTACCTATGTTTGACCGTAGGACACGGGAATGCATTTATTTTAGAGCAAAGGGAAATTAATTGAGGTTGCAGCTGTTCTAATGTATAGCTCATATTAGAACATGCTTCATTGCTCAATAAATGCTTTATTTCTGCCGTAATGATTATATAATCCATAATTATTTGTCCCTGTGTTAACCATCCACTAATTAGGCGACAAGAATTCGGTGGCATTAATAAACTGAGTAATGTCTTCAAATAACCATAATTATCTGAAAAAAAAACGGAAGTATATAAATACAAACATATTAAAAGATCCAGGTTTGTTTATAGTATTGTTATTAGAGTGAGTGAAAAATGGAGGGAGGGTCAACTTCACAAGATTTAATTCTTTTAGTTTAAAAAAAACTAGTTATATAAATACAAACGTAGAAATAAATTTAAATTGTATAATTAAATTGCTCTATCGATAAAACTATCTGGATAGTAGCCCGGAAAATAAGACCCAACCCTCAAGAAATTGAATATTAATTTCATTTTAATAGTATATTGTGTACCAAGGGCCCTGTAACTGGGGTTTTCGTGCTACCTCAGTTATGGTGCAATCCCTCGCCCGGGGCTTGAAAAATGACTCGCTGGCGCCAGGCGCTCCTCGTGAACGCCAGAGTCTCGCGATACTTTGTTTTCCGGCGCGAGGGTTTTTGCACGTCGTTTGCTCGGCTAGCTGCAGCCCCGAAAACAGTAAGGAGAGAGAGCGCTTCGGGATAATAGAGACACGTGGTTTATGAGACGGAACTGTATAATCTTAATAAATTCTTACAACTTATAATTGACTCGTATAAATTACTGAAAGTACCCGTGAACAAAGGCAACTCCGACAAGCAAATATACGAACACGAAAGATATCCCGCGTGACTTGCGCGTGTCTCAAGGCTCGACAAGTGCGATGCTGTGCCTCCCAACACAGGTGCGCAACACCTAGAGCCTCGCATGCACTAGGATTTATCTAAACGTAGGATTTGACCGCGATCATCACGTTTGGGAGAACGCTAGGGAGAGGGGAAAATGATCACACACAATGGTTAAGTTTTATTGCACATGTATTTCGCCCAGCCCTTCCCTACAACACGGTGGCTGTAGTGCCTCCCGCGCACAGTTTAGCCACGCAGGGCTTACGCTGGGACGCTCAAACACGAGCCACGCTCGTGCAGCAGACGGCGGGCCACAGGCCCAGGTCCAGTCCGCTGACGGCTGTCTCTCTCTCTCTCTCTCTCTAGGCTGGCTCCCCTAGAGCGGAGGCTCAAGGCCCTTGATGACCTGCCGCAGCTTACTTCTCGCATTAATGATGCTGAGAAAAACATCAGTGAGCTGCAGGCAAAGCTAGAAGACCTGGCATCGAGGAATCTTGCTATCCCGCAGCCAACCAACAGCAGTAACGGCACACCTCACGACGGCAACTACAACGAACTGGCTCACCTCCGCAGGGAAATATCCGTCATCAAAAGGCAGCAGGAGCACACCAACAACGACAATGTCGTTGTGATTACGGGGCTCCGATACACTGAGGAATCCTCATTGCGGCTGCTGGCTTATGCGGTGCTCACTGCGCTGGACCCCACAGTTCTCCAACGGGACGTAGTAAGAGCGAGGGTTATGGGAAGACTGGACACAGCCGCTGACAACTCAGCCAGAATGCCACCTCTTGCTGTCACTCTGGCGTCACATGCCCTCGCCTGCTCAATAATAGCTGCGAAGGCCAGAAAGCGCAAGCTCCACACAGCGGAGCTGGATGCAGACCTACTGGAGGAAGCGCGAGCCCCAGCTCCAGACCACCAGTGGCTAATCAACATCAATCCGCTCCTTCCCCCAGAGGTGCACAAGCTGAGGGTCAGAGCGCGGATGGAGGTCAAGAGGAGGGAAGGATGTCGTACATACGTGAGGAATGGCAAGCTCTACATCCGCCTCAACGACAACCGCGCCGTCGTCATCGAAACCGAGGAACACCTAGATAATTTTTTATCTCGGACACCACCAAACAACAGCAACAACAACAACATCAACTAAAATACATACACCTCATTCCACCCAAACCACCATCATCAACTTCATCGATCGCGAAATCTTCACACTCCAAGGTAACTCTGTCAGAAGGACTGCGGGTCTGTCACTTCAATGCGAACTCTCTCACGGGGCACATTGAAATGATAAGACTCTTTTTGTCTACTCGTCCCACTTTTCACGTAATAGCTGTAACAGAAACCTGGCTCAATGATAAAGTAACCTCGATTCCCACACTGACTAACTATACGCTACACAGACGAGACAGAAACAGAAACGGTGGAGGAGTGGCCCTCTACATCCACAACACGCTGACTGCTACAATAATATCTTCATCCGACGAGATCTGGACGGGAAAGCCAGGCTACCCGGAGTATCTCTTCTGTGAGATCACTGCGAAGGGAGTCCCACCTATTTTCGTGGCGGTTGTGTATCGGCCACCACACGCGCCCTTCTTACAATGAAACAATTTCATTGAACAGCTGAATAGTCACATGCACAACTACTCCACGAAAGTTATAATGGGAGATTTTAACGCAGATCAACTCTCCTCCTCAGAAGATGCCAAGTTCATCAAGGCCCTCATAGAAGAGAACTCCCTCAAACCGGTGCCCTATGGTGCTACGCACCACAAGCAAGACTCTGACACATGGCTCGACCTCTGCCTGGTCGACGAACAGGATTGCCTAATTTCACACTGGAAGACTGACTCACCCTTCATAAACGGACATGACCTCATTACGGCTACACTCGACGTGCAAATTCCACGACAAGCACCTAGAACATACTCCTATAGAAATTACAAAGGCATCAGTGCTGAAAAACTAAACAACTACCTCAACACATGTGACTGGTCTACAATCGACACATCATCCCTTGACGCATGCATCAACACTCTCAACACCAACCTAACAAACGCCATCAATCAGCTCGCCCCATTACGGACTGTAACGCCAGGACCCACACGACACCCGTGGTTCACCTCGGCTCTTCGAGACCTTGTGACTGAGCGGGACAGACTATACATGATATTTCGCAGGACACGTCATCCTCGAGATCAACTTCTTTATACACAAGCAGTAAATAACGCACATAAGCAGGTCGAGGAAGCCAAACTGAACTACTATCACTCACGACTATCAAACATAACAGATGTAGGAGAAATCTGGAGAGAACTCGAGAAACTTGGAATCACCACCTCTAAGGAAACCACTCCATCTCGCTTCTCAACAGATGATCTTAACAGATACTTCAGCGGGATATCCAATGATCCACTCGCCCCTTCTGTCGACGAACAACTGCAATCAATTGATAGTCTGGAATATCCTGTCCACTTCAGCTTCAGTGAGATTACGGAATCGGACGTGTTGGCCGCAGTTCAGCATTTCACCTCTCAGGCCAGGGGAACTGATGGCATCCCACAGGTTGTTGTCTCCAAGGCCATGCCAGTACTGGCGCCCATATTATGTCGTATCTTTAACCTGTCCTTGAGCGAGTCATGCTTCCCCTCGGACTGGAAAAGGTCACTGGTGCGTGCACTCAACAAAGTCAGTTCTCCAAAATCCACTACTGACTATCGTCCGATCTCACTCTTATGTTTTCTATCCAAGGCGCTGGAGTGGCTGGTACATAGGCAGCTTTCTCATTACCTGGAAACTAGGCTCTTCCTTGATGACCTACAGACAGGTTTTCGTACCGGTCACAGCACACAGTCCGGCTTAATAAAGCTGACTGATGATGTCAGGCTTGGAATAGACAAAAAGAAGGTCACACTTCTTCTTCTTTTTGATTTTAGCAAGGCGTTTGACACTGTGTGTCACGCCAAGCTCCATAGAAAGCTAACCTCTTTCGGCTTTTCTAAGCAGGTCATCCGATGGATTGCATCTTATCTCACGGGCAGACGGCAGGCCGTCATTGGTGACGACAATCAACTATCCTCTTACCTTCCGCTCAATACGGGAGTCCCACAAGGATCCGTACTGGGCCCTCTACTTTTTGCACTGTACGTCAATGACACAAGCCTCTGTCTGGACGTGGATATTGCACATCTGATCTATGCGGATGACCTGCAGATCTACACCCAGTGCCACCTCGAGGATCTTGACTCCTGTTCCGACAGAATGAGAGCTAATGCCGAGAGGATAAGGTGCTGGGCTGGGCATAACAACCTAAAACTCAATGTCCTCAAAACTAAGGCGATTGTCCTGGGCTCGCCCTACTATATCAATGCTCTACCTACAATGGCTAACACGTACATCAATATAGGGGGAGCCCGGGTTGATTTTGAATCTTCTGTGCGCAGCCTGGGGGTCGTGCTTGACTCCAAACTAACCTGGAAAGAACACGTAACACAAATGTGTAAGCGTGCTCACTCTCTTATATATAGGCTATACTTTTTCAGGAAAAGCACGAACCTCGGTCTGCGTAAACACCTCGTCCAGGCCCTACTGTTCCCGATCATAGACTACTGCTCACTGGTTTACTGCAACTTGACACAAGAACTCGACATTAAACTACTAAGACTGGTTAACACAGGTATACGTTACATCTATGGTCTTAAGAGGGGCGAGCACATCTCGCCTTACAGGCGCGAGCTGCAATGGCTCACCACTGCCGGACGTAGGAAGTACTTTGCGGCCTGCTTCTTGCGAAAGCTCTTTAACAATGCTAAATTATTTAATCTTATTTAATTGCCTACTTTGACTTCCACGTCGCACTCCGTCCTGTGAGGGGTGAAGCGATACCGCTAGACATACCTCCTTTCTCGTCGGAGGCGCTGAGGAATTCATTTCACATAATCGCCGCATACGTTTGGAATTCATTACCCTCACGTTTACGAGACATCATACCCATCAATCATTTCAAAAGCGAGGCTAAAAAATACTTTTTTAGCCTTGAAAATTCGTAATTCGTTATCATCCTCATAGCAAATCAAGCACTTACCTCTCATACAGTCTCATCACCATCATTAAACAAAACTACAAACACACACACACACACACCTTCAAGCACACCTACACACATATCCTCAATCCAATTAAACTTTAAATTATGTATCGATATATACAAGTATTGTACAGCACATTGTACAGCAAATAAATCTAATCTAATCTAATCTAATCTAATCTCTCTCTCTCTCTCTCTCTCTCCCTCTCTCTCTCTCTCTCTCTCTCTATCTCTCTCTCTCTCTCTCTCTCTCTCTCTCTCTCTCTCTCTCTCTCTCTCTAATACTTTCTTACTCGCTCTCTCCCTGGTGGACGTCCGTCGGTGCTCCCGCCGGCGCCTCCCTGACTCTCGTGGACCTGGTGACGGCTAGCTTCCTCGGCTCTCCCACGCCAAGGCTGCTGGTTGCTCTGGTCCTCCGGACAATGATGGCGGACTGGCTAGCTTCCTTCCTCTCGTGCGGATGGTTGCTGGCTCGTCCGGGCGTCGGCACTTGCTCGTGCCAACGCGCTGCACCTATGACTCTCTCACACTCTCGCACACTCGCACAACCTCGGGAGACTCTCCCAATTCTCCTCGTAACAGAGGAGGCCACGTATCTCTCTCGCACGTCGACAGTCGTGAGAGAACTCTCCGATTTCCCGCTCGTTCTCGCGCTCACTCTCCACTCGCGCTCGTCGGGCCCGCGCATCTTCCTCGTGCCTGATTGGCTGGCAGTCCGCGCGGATAGCGAGTCGCACATCGGCGCCCACTGATTGGCTCGCGACATGCGGAGGACCAATCAGCGCGCGCGCCGTCGAGGCTCACTCTCACGCCAACGATGCTCACTCTCGCGCTAACGTGGACGGTTAGCCGGTCCGATCCTCGAACTCGAGGTCAGGCTGGCACCGACAACAACAATCCAACTCGCTTGTTTCTTCCGCGCACTCAGAGCTTGGCCGCATCGAACGAGATTCCTCGTATCGACGCGGCTGCGACGTTTGCAACGTCGCACAAGCAACCAGATCGCGCGCACTCTTTGTCTCTAACTCACTCACACAATTACGTCGGAAACTAATTCCGCAAACGACTTATCCTAGAATTGCCCGACCACCTTACGCCTCGTGCGTCCAGGTGTCGGCGCCAAGTATTAACCTACGTTTTCACACAATAACTTTACACTTCCATCATAATCGTAAAAATCCTTAATTCTACGCTTCGCTTATTACTCGAGAATATAGCCCGTATAGACGAGATAACCCTTTATTCGACGGAACAGAATGCAAAGAGATAAAGAAATAAAGACAGCGAGATAACCTTTTCGTTCGCGAAACCGAACGTGGAACTGTCGTTCGCCAGCGAGACGGATACGACCGGAGAAAACAGAAAACGATTGACTGACCTTAAATCCTTCTAGCTGGAACACCGAGTGAAGTTGCAGTAGAGTCGAGTCACGCGGTCGCGCGTGCTCGTATATAGCCCCGCGGACCCGATGTCAAAACAGATAGCCAAGAAATTCGAATTCCCATAGCACACAGACAGCCTTCCACCCGCAGACAACCAAGATAACTCTTGACTGCGGAACCCGTAGTGACTCCCAATGCCTCGTCGTCAGGGCCCTTGACTCGGGCGGCATCTGTCACTACGAATGCGAGACGCTGTAGTTTTTGTTCCTGGTGTCCGTGCGTTCTGCTGCACCAGACGCTCACGTAGGTAGACCCCACGAAGCGCTCCGCCACGTGCATCGGCTGTCTTACGGTGCGCGGGGCCGACTTGAACGCCCTGTCGACGTGAACGGTCGCTGCTACTACGCCAACGTTGCTCGTCGTCTCCTCGCATCTCTCACTCACGAGTCGGCGACGTGCGTTGTCCTTTTCGTCCGTCGCAGCCATTGTTCCTCTCTCGTCGTTCACTCAAATAATAAACGACGCATTTAGACACGTGCACTCTCTCATTCACACAGGTAACCTTGAGACACTCTACCCCGACCGCGTCGAACGTCGTTGTTACACGGCGAAATTTTGCAGTGTTACAGCTCTAAGTGCACACCATATTTTTTGTCACGCATGTACTGATTTCTGCGTTGACACACACACACACACACAACCACGCAGGGAAGCCTGACACACTTAAGTGGCGCGTCTCCCAAATGGCGGATGGGAAAGAGCTCGCTGCGGTATATACCTCAGAGGGTAGACCAGAAATAAAATATGCTTCGTAGACCAAATCAGGCCACCGCATTTATATGGGTCGGAAGGCAATCTGAGGTTGCCAGCCAAAGTGACCTGAACCACCTTTGGCACCTGTTGACGCCTCCAACATTCATAAGTCTGTTAAAAGCGATCTATCGGCGATTATGATCTAGGTTAAGCGGCTTAAAAGAGGACAAAAGGCGCTATAAAAGAGTAAGGAGGGTCTTGGATTGATGCTAAGTAAAGCAAAAATGTTACCAAATCAGCAGCATATCCAGAAGGAAGACAATACATGACAATACAGACTCTGTGGTAGTCTCATCAAAAATCCAATCACAGGAGTCTTCGGAAGAAAAGACATACCCACCCTGGTAGAAGGTTATTACCAGAAAGGAGAAAATGAAAGAAAAGAAGAGGAAAAAGGAGATACATGAAGGCACCGGTGCCAATAATAAAAACGGCACTAGAAAACCACTAAAAGACCCACCAGGCCTGATGCACTTCTTATAGAAGCTGCTGAGGAAAATTCGTATGCTGATATTTTTAAGAAAATAAAAGCGGACCCTTATCTTCTGACTTGCGAGAAACCCGCGAAACTATTTTTCCCACTAGCTCCGCGGCCCGAATCCGCGACACTATTATTTTTAAACGTTTCCGAATCTCCTTGCGATCTCGGAGGAGGTTCCGCCAGATCGCCCTAAATCGGGTTATTCAGGGTGATTGGAATAACTACACTCGAGTTCGCGTAAACTCCCTTTTTATTCACTCATTCTCCAACTTACAAAATCCGCTCTCCGCGCGACAATGCGCCTCTCCCCACTCTCCAACGCTCTCTCTCTCTCTCACTCTCTCTCTCTCTCACTCTCTCTCTCTCTCTCTCTCTCTCTCTCTCTCTCTCTCTCTCTCACACACACACACACACACACACGATACTCTCTAGCTTGCTCGGCTCGACCGTCCCGACCAAGTCGGTAAAGCAGCGCGCCACGCTCGCGCTCGGCTCGGCCCCGATGCCACGCGCTGTTCGCTCTCCTGCTCTCCCTCTCCAAGCGAGCACGCTAGCAACATAAAGCGGCCCCGACTTCTCAGAATCGGTTCTAATTTTCTCCCGCGTTTCTCTCGCTTCTCCACTGTTTTCGCGCGTTTCAGCTCGCGTTTTCTCTGGCGAACTTCTTTCGCGTCCCTCACACCATATACACTCTCTATAAACTCGCGTCTCTCTCTCTCTCTCTCTCTCTCTCTCTCTCTTTCTCACACACACTCACACTCGGCTCCACAGATACCTTCCTCCTCGCCTCCTCGATCCTCTCGCCCGCTCGTCTTCTTCTCTCCTCGTCTCACTCCGCGTCCTCCCATTCTGACTCCCAGTTCCGTCTTCTTCCTCGCGACCTCGTCTTAGCATCCGCTCTCCTCCTCACTTCCTCTCGTCCTGGTCGCCAGCACTCACGTCCTCATCCTCTGGACCTGGAGATGATGACCCTGCTCTCGTGGACCTCTTCTCGCACTTCCTCTCCCGCTCTCTCTCTCTCTCTCTCTCTCTCTCTCTCTCTCTCTCTCTCTCTCTCTCTCTCTCTCTCTCTCTCTCTCTCTCTCTCTCTCTCTGCCAACTTCACGTGAGTACTAACAGTCTTGCTCTGCTTTGCTCTCTTTTCTCTGAACTCTTACTGCCGCACGTTGCCTTCGGGCCTATTTTTTTGTAGTTTGTTGCATGCGCATTTCTGCAACCTTCGTAGTGACATATTATTCACCGGAGGCTGCACTTTCCTACATCGCTTTTCTCCTGCTTCAACATCTGTCGCTGGCACATAACCTGCAAACACGCACGGCTTCTCTCCTCGCTGCACGGCGCCTCTCTTTCCTTTGAAGTGATCCACGTGGAGCCATCTGTTGTACGGACGGAGCACCACCACCAACATCATTTACCATCAAACACAGGTCGGTCAATCACCTCTCTCGATCTGCACCCCATCTGGCAGTGACATAACATCGTCAAAAATGAGCGGAATTGGTGAAAAAAGTACCGAAGCACCTGTTATATGTGCTCAGTGTAACAAGGTGGCCAGGGGGAGAATGAAGACATGCGAGTTGTGCAACGATAATTTTCACACCATATGCGTTGCTCTGCGGTCCATAATGGTGGGAAATGTTGCCACACTCGCCTGTGCTGCCTGTGCGGTGGGTTTTGACGTCGTCACGCCCAAAACCACGCAGACGAGGGCAAAGACAGCGGCAGAAACAGCAAACTCTTCCAACAAGGGCACTCCTTTAACAGGTGTGCCCAAGAAAAATAAGTCTGCGCCTCCATCTCTTTCCAGCGCCAGAGCACAGTCGCCAGAGAGGACACAGGCAGCAATTGAGGCGTCCCTCAAGGACATCATCACGGCACTGGATGAAATCAAGCGGGTCCAAAACGAGGCCCTTCAGGCACAAAACACCGTGTCTGAACGGGTCTCACGGATCGAGAAGCGACTTGGCCCGCTTGAGAAACGTCTCAAAGCCCTTGACGACTTGCCTGCGCTCAAGACTCGGCTAGGCAATGCTGAGTCCACCATCTCTGAGTTGCAGGTAAAACTCCAAGAACTGTCGTCAAGGAGCCCAGCAGAGCAGCACAACATCAGCACTGCTCCTGCCTCCGATGAGATCAACAACCTCCGCAGTGAACTGGCCGAGGTTAAGAGGAGGCAGGAGCGCTCTGCAAATAATGTGGTGGTAATCTCCGGCCTAGCTTACACCCAGGAGACGTCACTACATCTCCTGGCTTACGCTGTCCTGTCTGCACTGGACCCCACGGTCCTGAGGCGGGATATTGCAACTGTCAGAACCATGGGGAGACTTGACGCAAACATCATCAACGCGCAAGGAGACAGCAGACTTCCACCACTAGCTGTCACTCTCTCCTCCAGTGCACTGGCCCGCTCCATCATAGTGGCCAAAGCCAGGAAGCGCAAGCTACACACCAGTGAACTCGATAGTTCATTACTGGAGGAGGCGAAAGCTCTCTACCCAGATCACCAGGGACTCGTCAACATTAATGAGCTGCTTCCTCCAGATGTTCATAAGCTCTGCATCAAGACCAGGCTTGAAGCGAAGAAGAGGAGAGGCTGCCGATCCTACGTGAGGGATGGCAGAATATACATCCGTACTGGCGAGGACAGCGAACGGGCCACTATTATTTCGACTGAGGCGGATCTTGAGGCTTTTTTAGCCCGAACGTCGCCAACAACCAGCACGGACATCACACGCTAAGACACACACCAATCATCCCGCCACGACCACCATCTAAATCATCTAACTCTTTCATATCTGCCTCTAAAGCGTCTCTGTCCAAGGGTCTAAGAGTCTGTCATTTCAATGCGAACTCCCTAACGGGTCACATTGAGACGATCAGGCTATTCTTGTCCACTCGTCCCCTCTTTCACGTAATAGCTGTGACTGAGACCTGGCTGAGTGACAAAATATCATCATCCATCCCTTCACTGGATGATTACACTCTACACAGACGGGACAGAAACAGGAACGGTGGAGGTGTGGCCCTCTATATTCATCATTCACTGACTGCTAGCGTCATTTCGTCATCCGACGGCGAATGGTCGGGCAAGCCGGGTAAGCCGGAGTATCTGTTCTGTGAAGTCTCTTCTAAGGGAATATCACCCATCTTCGTGGGAGTTGTGTATCGCCCTCCTCACTCACCCTTTATCCAGGGAACTAACTTTATTGAACAACTAACGACGCATATACACAACTACTCCACGAAGGTCATCATGGGTGATTTCAATGCTGACCAACTGTCCTCATCAGAAGATGCAAATTTCATCCGAGCCTTCATTGATGAAAACTCCCTTGTTTCTGTACCATACGGTGCAACTCATCACAGACAGGACTCTGACACCTGGCTTGACCTATGTTTGATTGATGAGCAGGATCGCCTGCTATCATACTGGAAGACTGACACCCCTTTCATTAACGGACATGACTGGATCACGGCCACTCTCGACGTACAGATTCCACGCCACGTACCTACTACATACACTTACAGAAACTATAAAGGAATCTGTGCTGAGAAGCTAAGGGACTTCCTTAGTACATGTGACTGGTCATCCTTCGCCACGTCATCACTAGACGAATGCATCACCATCCTTAACGCTAACATCTCGAACGCCATCAATCATCTCGCCCCATTAAAGACTGTGACACCTGGACGTAAGCGTCACCCGTGGTTTACCGCGGCTCATCGTGACCTTTTAACTGAAAGGAACAGGCTCTACAGACGTTTTCGCAGAAGTCGTTTACTGTGGGATCTATATTTTTATAGAATCGCACGGGACGACGCCCATAAACGGATTGAGGAGGCCAGGTTGAATTACTACTATTCACGCTTGTCCTCCTTGACCGACGTTGCAGAGATCTGGAGAGAGCTTGGAAATCTCGGTATTACTACTTCTAAAACACCTACACCTGCTCAGTTCTCTCCGGGTACTCTCAACGAATACTTTAGCTCCATCTCTAATGACCCTCAAGCTCCATCTGTTGAGGAGTATCTGCGAACCCTGGAGAGTCTGGACCTCCCTGAACACTTCATCTTCAGGGAAATCACAGAATCGGACGTGTCGGCTGCAGTATCACACTTCAATACCCAGGCCAGAGGAAGTGACGGCATCCCACAGGTTGTAGTTCATAAAGCACTGCCAATACTCGCCCCCTTACTCTGTCAAATTTTCAACTTGTCTCTGAGCGAGGCACGCTTTCCCTCTGCCTGGAAATCATCACTAGTAAGAGCTCTAAATAAAGTCAATTCTCCAACAGCTGTAACTGACTACCGTCCGATCTCTCTTCTCTGTTTCCTGTCCAAGGCGCTGGAGTGGCTGGTGCACAAACAAATCTCTGAATATCTCGAAACAAGGCTTTACCTTGACAACTTCCAAACTGGTTTTCGCACCGGCCACAGCACGCAGTCTGGCTTGATTAAGCTAACTGACGATGTCAGGCTTGGAATAGACAGGAAAAAGGTCACGCTGCTACTTCTTTTTGATTTTAGCAAGGCGTTTGATACTGTGTGTCACGTCAGGCTACTCGGAAAGCTATCTTCTTTCGGCTTCTCCAAGCAGGTTATCCGCTGGCTTGCATCTTACCTTTCCGGAAGAGTGCAGGCCGTCATTGGTGACAACAGCGAACTCTCAACATTCCTACCACTAAACACCGGTGTCCCACAGGGGTCAGTTTTGGGCCCCCTGTTGTTCGCGTTGTACATCAATGACATAGGTTTCTGCCTTGATTCAGATGTATCCCATCTAATCTATGCGGATGATCTGCAAATCTACTGTCAATGCCCCCTTGAGGAGCTCGACTCCTGTTCTGTCAGGATGAGTGCTAACGCCGAGAGGATAATGGGCTGGGCAGCACTAAATAGACTTAAGCTGAATGTCGGTAAAACAAAGGCGATCGTTCTGGGCTCCCCTTACTATATCAACGCTCTTCCATCTACTGCTAACACCTACATAACTATAGGGGGAGCCCGGGTCGACTACGAATCATCTGTGCGCAATCTGGGGTTGGTGCTCGATTCCAAACTCTCGTGGAAAGAGCACGTTACACAAATGTGTAAACGTGCTCACTCTCTAATGTATCGGCTCTACTTTTTTCGGAAGAGCACTAATCTCAGATTGCGCCAACATTTGGTGCAGGCACTCCTGTTTCCAATCATAGATTACTGCGCACTGGCTTACTGTGACCTGACGCAAGACCTCGACCTGAAGATACAGAGACTTGTCAACACCGGGATCAGATACATCTACGGTGTAAGAAGGGACGAGCACATCTCCCCTTATAGGCGTGAGTTGCAATGGCTTACCACCGCCGGACGTAGGAGATACTTTATGGCATGCTTCCTCAAAAAACTTTTTACTACTTCAATACCATCTTACTTGTTAGCCTATTTCGATTTTCACGTCGCGCTCAGGCCTGTGAGGGGGGAGGTGACCCCCCTGGACATCCCGCCCTTCAAGACGGAGGCGCTGAAGAACTCATTTTTCATCAGCGCGTCCTATCTCTGGAATAGCCTTCCATCTCATCTACGCAACATATCATCTATTTCACATTTCAAACAGGCGGCGAAAACACACTTCTTTAAATTAGAAAACACTTAAACATGATGTAAACTTATCATCTCATACACACACTTTCACCTCATCTCACCACATTTCATCATTCACTTTCTCACACACACACACACTTACACAACTATTACCTTTTGTGTTAACCTAGTCACACATCACTATAAGTATTTATATGTACAACATAATGTACAAAAATAAAAAATTATTAAATCTAAAATCTAAATCTCTCTCTCCCGCACACTCGCTGATCCTCACGAACGCACGTCCTCACTTGCGGTCGGCCCGAGGTTCACTCGCGCGCCCGAACCCGCTCGCCGCTCGCGGCCAATCAGCGCGCTCCCCCATCGGGCCGCGACGTCGGCCGACGAGCCTCGCAGATCTCTCCTAGTCTGAAAATTCGCTGTTTCTGCGGGCTCGCCCCTTCCCTTGCGGATCTCGCACTTCTCTCTCGCCCGATTGGCTACGCCGTTGCCGCGCGCGTCTCCATACTCTCTCTCTCTCTCTCTCTCTCTCTCTCTCTCTCTCTCTCTCTCTCTCTCTCTCATACACCCGTATTTCGGCTCGGCGCAACCTGCTCGAGTAGCTACGCGGCCGGCGCGCTCTCTCTCTCTCTCTCCCTCTCTCTCTCTCTCTCTCTCTCCCGTACGTAACATTGCGAGCACCGCGCGCTTACCGCGGCGTCGTCGGCCGAACCAACGCGGTCCCCTCTCTCTACTCTCGGGCAAGCACACACGTAGCTGCGCGCTCACCAACAGCTCGCGCCAGCGGTCCCGGCACGGCGATGCCTGAACCGACGCCGGCGTAGCGATCTGCTTTCCCCCCTCTCTCTCTCTCTCTCGCTCTTCTCGGAGCTCGCGCACACAGGCTTTGCCTCGCGTTGGCAGCAAGCCCGACCTGCTGCTACCGAGCAGCGAGGATTTCTCGGACGCCCCGATGCCTTTCTCTCTCTCTCTCTCTCTCTCTCTCTCTCTCTCTCTCACTCACACACTCTCCCGCGTTTCTTCTGCGCTGCGCTTCTCTCTCCCTTTCTCGCTCTCGCGCACGCTGGCCCGATGCCTCGCGTGGATGACGTCGAGGTATGCGCCCGCACCGCACACCGCTCTCTCATCTCGCTCACTCTTTCTCGCACACACCCGCTGCTTTCTCTCTCTCTCTCTCTCTCTCTCTCTCTCTCTCTCTCTCTCTCTCTCTCTCTGCAGACTTGGGGATGAAGGCCTGGCTCTCGTTCCGGCTTCCTTCCTCTGGCTGAACGGCTGGACGGACGTCTCCGAGCGCTCTCGTAACATCGAAGTGTCATCGACAGGGCTCGGAAAGGAACTGCCGAGCCGCTCTGCTGCGCGCGCGCTCGGCGTCTCGCCGTCGGCCGTCGGGCCCGGCTGATAATGTAGCCCGATTGGCCGCGCGAGGCGCGAGACGCGCTGATTGGCTCCTCGTCTCGCGCCAGCTCGAACCGGCGAGCTCCCCCCTTGGGTACGTCGGCCAGCGAATTCCACGAATTCCCGGGACGTAGCGCGCGTCCGAGAAAACGCGGGCCTCGCTGGAACCGATCGCCTTTTCTTCCTCGCATCGAGTGAGGTTGCCGCGCAAACAATAACGCGCGATTTGCTCGGCTGCGACGTACAACGTTGCAGCTGTTCCTCGGAAACTCCTGTCCTCTCCTCTCGATGCTCTCTTCTTCTCCGACTCTCACCAAAACACACGCGCATTAATAATTGCGTTTCGCAATTATTATATTTTCGGGAAAGGCGGCCTTGCGATGGGCAACGTACCGTCGCAATCTGATGGTGCTTGGTAACAGCGTAAATGAGATACGCAAAATGGGGGCAAGAGATCTTCTTTTAAAGCTCCGATGCACCAAGGAAGTAAAAACGCAGGAACTTTAAGAAGCGGATAAGCAGTGCTGGTACGAAGCCACAATCGAGAGGCTTCAACGTGAAGTGGTCTTTGAAATAAAAGACCTTGACATACTAACTTCTACACAGGATATTCTAGAAGCTCTGAGTAGAAAGTTTTCAAAAGAAAAGAGAGTAGTAAAGGAGACGTCCGTAAAGACCCTTTAAAAACCTATGGAGGTACGCAGACTGCCGTCGTATAGCTGCCTGTCCAGATTGCCCAAAAGGCGATCGCATGAGAAAAGCTCAAAGTAAGTTGAATTAACTGCAGAATCAGGGAGATTAGTCAAGAGATGCGACCACCCAGATGCTATAAATGCCTAAGTTTTGGCCGTATCGCAAAAAAGTGTACAGAGACGTACGACAAAAATAAATGCTGTTTTAAGAGCGAAACAGAAGGACATGCAGCGAAAAGTTGCACGAACGAGCTGAGTTGGATTCTCTGCCGGGGAATGGATAAAGAATTGAAGAGTGACCATGTAGCTGGTAGCTGCCCAGTCTACCGAGCCGCATTATAAGAACTAAAGAACCAACGAAAGTGAAAATAGTGCCGTTAAATCTAAACCACTGTGAGACAGCACAAGACCTACTCAACCAGTATGTCCGCGAGAAATGGTAGACGTAGCCATTGTGTACGAACAATATAAGGATCTAGACGGACCATCGTGGGCAATGGACCTTACAGCAGTGATCTGGGCATGTGGAGACGTTGATTTCTGTGAAAAAGAAAGACCCGTAAAGAAGGATTTATATGGGCTAAGGTAGCAGGTGTCACTGTTTACAGCTGCTACGCTTTACTTAACGCTCCAATCGAGCAGTTCCCCTGTTCCCAGGGTTGGGTAGATTAGCCTGCTTGTGGTTTGGTAGGGGTGGTTTCTAGGTGTTAGGCGGGTTAGGGATAGGTATTTAGGTAATAAGCTGGCTTGTGGTGTGGGACTGAATTATTTTAAGAATAAAGGAAGCGATTAAACTCGCTGTTCCCTGAGTTAGGTGGGTTATACTACTTGTGGTTTGGTAGGGGTGGTTTCTAGGGGTCAGTTGGGTTTAGGGGAAGGTAATACAATAATTTCCGCATATGCAGCTTAAACTTTATGATATTCTAAAGAGATTAAAAAAAAATTCATCGCTATACGTTTTAAAATGAAGGGTGGCTGGAATTTTGTCCATTTTCTCCTACTGCAGAATTCTTCTATTATCGGCACGTGTCGCTCGGATTCTCGTCATAAGTTAATTCTTCACAGGACGCAACATACATATTAGACGCATTATATATTTTTATTTCCCCTAGTAGATAAGACAGGTAACTGTGAACAGACAGTCTACTTGTAGATGACATGGTAAGATCCCACTTCATAGACAGTCGAAAATGTTACGAGTGAAGAGTGCAACGAAAAAGTGGCGGACCCCGGGCTTGAACCGAGATCCTCTGGCTTGCAAGGGGGGTTATATTGGGTTATTCCGCCACAGGCCACAGCCACAGCCACAGGCCACAGCCGCCACCGTATTGTACTCTTCTACACTCTTGACACTATGCCTTTTTCCATAGCATAATAAGCTATGGAATCATAGCCTGGGGTGGAGCATATAAGAATAATAGAGATTTAATACAAAAAAAATTCTAAAAATAATTTTATCATGCAAAATTATCCTCTCAATCTCGAGCAATTGTTTACGCTGGAGGCCTTGAAATTGTATTACAATGATCTCAAAACGCAATACCTCAACTCATCTAGTATTACTAAAAATAAAAGCATTATCGTACCTATAAGCAAAAAGAGAATTAGTAATAAGAACTATTATATTAAAGCGATCTCAGTGTTTAATTCACTACCAAACAATTGAAAAGTGTTAGAAATAGAAGAATCAAGTCAACTAAAAATAATTAAGGAACGGATAAAATTCAATTGTTGATATCTAAAAATATATATATGGGACATTTCACGTCAACCGGACCATCAGTGCACCCAAAATTTGGGTTAACCTAACAAGACGTTTGAGGTCTCAAAATGATCGTCTGGTCAAGGGCTTTTGGTTTGGGGAATTTAAATTTAAATCACGCTTACAACTATATATCTATTTATTTATTTATTTAACCAGAAACGAAAATACAGCGATAGATACAAACTCCGCATTCCTGCTAAGATAAACGAGGTTATCTGACAGCAGGACGGGCATAAATTATTACAAGATAAAAAAATAACAAAATTACTTAAAACTAAAAATTATCCTACATTTACACAAAGATAGTAGTCGCCATACTACTACTTTCTTGCTTTAGTTTTAACATCGTATGCATATAATTACATTTCATTTGTAACAGTTTATCTAGAGAGCAGAAAAAAAAATTATATATGGGACGTTTCACGTCAACCGGACCATCAGTGCACCCAACATTTAGGTTAACCTAACAAGACATTTGAAGTCTCAAATGATCATCTGGTCAAGGGCTTTTGAAAAAGTTCTGGCCTTTTCAAAAATCCAATGTGGCGCATAAAATATGGAGCCTGAAACCCACGTTTTCATAGCACATTCAACAAAAACAATAGTAAAAATGTTCTAATTTGTGAAATATCCCACCAAAAAGCATGTACAACTTATGATAGGACATATTATTGACAATGCTGACGAAATTCCAAAATCAAAAATGGCGGAATCAAAATGGTGGGCATTATACCGCCACTAAACCAATTTTACCGCAACAAATGATTTTAGATCACTTTAAAGTATCGATATGGGGGTTTGTGAGGTAAATGGTTATAAATGTATTATCGGAATCAGTATTTGTGCACATGAATCTTATATTTTTCCGGTCTATTAGATTTAGAATGATCTGTCTGCGGTTTTTGCACTTACATTTTTCTATTGTTCTGTGTATATGTATATGCCTGCGTGGATGAAAAAAGTATATAATTTAGCCAAATGAATCAATCTTTAATGACATTTTTTGCACTCTTATCAATTCTGGCTCCTCGTTCGTGGAGTTTTTACTGGTGATAAATGGCTTTCGCCGATATCATAAATTACTCTGTTCCTAGGTTCATTGCCATTTGAGTAATGCATGACTTTCAACGTTTCATTATTTTCTGGGATAAATCCATGTCTCATTTGTATGTTTGTGACAGGTGGACAGTTTTTAAATCTCTTTGTTAGGAATTGACGAGTTTGTTCGTGATCTTTTTTGGTGTATAAGAAAAATTTTATATTGAATGATCGCCCATTAGCCCATGAATAAAGAGCTTTAACATCTAGAATTGCTTTATTTTTTGCAGTTTGTAAGCTCGCTCTTGTAGCTTCTCTCTTTACTATCGCTCCAACTCCATCGCAACTACCTTTTCTGTGTGCTGTTGCAAAACAGTGCCATTCAGCATCACCGCCAAAATCTCTCTTATGACTCATTAAACTACTCATTTGATAACGATTTTTAAAATGCTGTTTAGCACCATCAGTAGCATATATTACCTTTTTTACTGTGGGACAAACCTTGCGAATTTCAGGTATAAGCTTTTGCTGCATTATGTATACTGCAGTGGCATCATGAGTAGTACAGTCGGACATAGATACTGTACTGAAATGCTTTAGCTTGCCTTCAGATTTATAATAAACAACAGCAGGAAAAATCGTACTTTGATCATTATTAAAATGAAATGCCTGTGCAGCATCTTGGGCTGTAAAATCATAGTTCTCAGCAAAATCCAATTGAGCAAGAACCTCTTCATCTGAAAGATTATTTTTCTTCCCAGAAATAAACTTTGATTGTTCCTTAGCGATGAAGTGATGAAGTATCAACTTTTCTAGGCTAGAACATAAAGTTTCAATAAATTCTTGCGATGTTAGGAATTGTTTTATCAAAGTGTATCTATCGGTTGATTGCCACGTGCTGAAGATGACTTGATCAATATTGTGCTCATCCATAATGTTCTGAACGTAATTAGAAAACTTTTAAATGTCCGGACAAAATTTGGACATTCATTCAAATAACAACTTGGTTTAGGATCCTCACATAGAATGAAATTCAAACAATCTTTATAATTCTTCAGAATATTGTTTGAGATTTTTTGTATATTTACTGCGTCAATCATCGCCTTGAAATTTTGGTGTATCGTACATACACATACATTGTGTGTACCAGAGGATCCTGCAAAGACACAACATTTTGGTCTCAGTTCCGCAAAATTGGTAAGCCCAATCGGATGTTCAGGAAACTGTTCTTTAAATTGATTATGAAGGTTCTTAATATCAGTAAGTAATAATCTTTTCTGCACTTTTATTTTTTCAGCATATAAATATATACTGACGGTATCTTTTTTATTTGGCATAATTCTGCTGTTAAGATCATTTTCGTAAAAATCTTCAACTTTCTGAGTAGTTTCTGCAGGTAATGTTTTTCCACGTTTTGCAACAGGAGAAGCCAAAACTCCATCTGATTCTCTTAACTGTTTTGCTTTACGAGCCATTCTGTGAGACACACCAAATTGGTTCATAATTTTACGTATTGCTTAGTGTTCGGGCAAAATAGTAAGAATACTGACACGTAATGGATCGTTCTCCGGCAGGGATTGGAATTTGTTTTTAAGTCCAGTTAAAATATCTGTAAGATCATCTTGCATAGGTGCATCCGTGTTTGAAACCGAAGGTGAGTCAGTCTCTGATTCAAAATCAACACTCATACTGACGTTTGGAGATGACAAATCCTGTAGTTTGTAAAAGGATTTTCTACATGTATCACATATCAGTGAAGATGTTGGATAATCAGGATAGACATCTTGAAATTCTTTGGAGATCTTCCTAAGAGATTTGCTGTGTCCTGTATTAATATCAAATGGATTAACGCATCTATCGATACGATATTTTTTCGCAGGAGAAGACATTGTTGTAGGATATGAGAAAGCACAACCAAAACAAAAAAAAATGTTAGAAATAACAAAATTACGGCTAGTACAGTTGAACAAGGAGTTGCCGATAAAGTAAGACTTACTCAACAACTGCCTTAAAAAGGATGTTAAGAAGAAGTCGCCAATGTATCTATTAATGTACCTATTAACTATCCTAAAAAGGACTGTTGGAGAAAAAGTCGCCGATGAAGAAAGCATTCCTTGAAGAAAATATTCCTTTCTATGGGTTGCTAAACGTGGGAAGGGGTTGGGGGTGTAGGTATAAAAGAGGGATGAAATAAATCACTTGAAAGCAATAAATTCCTTTGCCACAAAACAGTTTTATTTGCTGAAGTCTTTGCACAAGTTGTCATTGGACACGAGCCGTGTACTTGCAGTATTAGGATGTTGGAAGAGGGGCGAGGTACAGCGCTGGATCCGGCCTCCTTGTGTGCCCTCCGCGTCGCTACTTCACTTGTGGGTAATGCGCAGCCGCCTAGCGGAGCGCCGCGGTACTAGCGCCGCGGTGATAAGCGCTGCAGCGTGCGTGGTGTATTCGGCGGGTTGCGCGTTAGCAGGGGCTTTTCGCGAGAGAGCCTGCGGGTGGGTTATGACAAATATCCGCCAGTTTATATTGGCCATATTGAATTTTGAAATTTTGAGGTTAAAATAAGATTCAGCAGCCCCTTAAACTCCCATACCGATACTTTAAACTGATTTAAAATCGTTCATTGCGGTAAAATAGTTTTGGTGGTTGTATAATGTCCGCCATTTTGGATCGGCCATTTTGGATTTTAAAATTTCGAGGTTAAAATAAGGTCCAGTGGCCCCAAAAACCCCCATATCGATACTTTAAACTGATCAAAAATCATTTGTTGCGGTAAAATGGGTTTGGTGGAGGTATAATGTCCACCATTTTGATTCCGCCATTTTTGATTTTGGAATTCCGTCAGCATTGTCAATAATATGTCCTATCATAAGTTGTACATGCTTTTTGGTGGGATATTTCACAAATTAGAACATTTTTACTATTGTTTTTGTTGAATGTGCTATAAAAACGTGGGTTTCAGGCTCCATATTTTATGCGCCACATTGGATTTTTGAAAAGGCCAGAAATTTTTCAAAAGCCCTTGGCCAGACGATCATTTGAGACCTCAAATGTCTTGTTAGGTTAACCCAAATTTTGGGTGCACTGATGGTCCGGTTGACGTGAAACGTCCCATATATAATTTTTTTTTCTGCTCTCTAGATAAACTGTTACAAATGAAATGTAATTATATGCATATGATGTTAAAACTAAAGCAAGAAAGTAGTAGTATGGAGACTACTATCTTTGTGTAAATGTAGGATAATTTTTAGTTTTAAGTAATTTTGTTATTTTTTTATCTTGTAATAATTTATGCCCGTCCTGCTGTCAGATAACCTCGTTTATCTTAGCAGGAATGCGGAGTTTGTATCTATCGCTGTATTTTCGTTTCTGGTTAAATAAATAAATAAATAGATATATAGTTGTAAGCGTGATTTTAATTTAAATTCCCCTTCACCACTACCCTCGCTACCCCTCCACCTTTCCTCCACCCCCTCTACTAAATAACGCAAAATTGTTTCAAATTTTACATTATTTTAAGACTCAAAATCCCTTCAACTCCCCTTCACCTCCCTTCACCCCCTCCACCCCCTCCACACTCCCTCCACTTCACTCCACCTACTATTCTACTTCCCCTCCACTAAATAACGTTGAATTGTTTAAAAATAATGTTATTTAGATTAAACTTTGCCCCTCCACTTACCTCTACCCCCTCCAACTCCTTCTACTACCACCCCTCCATTCCCCTCCGTTGTCCCTTTACTAATTCCTTCACTTCCCTCCACTTCCCCCCCCACTTCACCACCACTTTTCCCTTTGGAGTATGTCATTTTACACTTTGAGAAGTTAAACATTTTGAGGATTTTTGTAAGACAAATGCAACAATTAGATTCAAATTTGTAACATTCTATGATTGGATGGAATTTAATTAGAAAGTATTAAATAAAATAAAGTGTAATGTTATGATTAAAGCGTTCGACAGTTATTAACATTAAAAGTGTAAAGATCAAAACCTCACTAATGTGAAATGCTCACTTCTTTCGTATTTTAATATTTTACAATAAAAAAAAATTAATAAGATTAATCATAATAAAATAGGTCATCCAACACCCTTCCCATCAGTAAACGATAAGATAAATAAACTCCAAATAAAAAGTCGATAAAGAAACTAGAGTTAAAAATACGATGTTAGGAATATCCGAGCATATCTATCTACACTATATTAAAACAATAAAATGATCAATTTTGTAAAAATTCACCAGAACTAGTGAATCATTCCGGAATGACAATTATTTTATGGTAGATATGTGGCAAAAACATGAATACATTATGCTACCGCAAAAAAAAAATAAAAAACTTGGATTAAGTTAACTTTTTCAATAAAAAATGGTTTACAAAAAGTGACCGGGTCATGAAACATTTCAGTTGAATCAGCACATAACCTCGGTGAGCGTCTCGTGTACACTACACACACGCGAGCATATAATACCCGGACCGAGCGACGGCCGGAAGAAATCCTATTTGTTAATTAAGGTAGATAAAGGTTATACAAGGCGAAACTAGCCCGAGAAATTTAACACGAATATTGAATGAGAAACTTTATTCTGCATGCAATCCCTGCTTCCAATTTCCATTTCAGTCAACCAAGCAGAGAAGGATCCCGCCACTCACCGCGGTCCGCTAAAGCGGAGACGCTGAGTTAGCCGAGGCCGATCCTCGTTGTCAAATCAACGACTTTTGCGACACGCGAGCCCCTTGCGCGCCAGCCCGAAGCTTGGTAAGGCTCTACCGAACAAATTACGCGCGAGCAAGGAGCAAACATGTCACGATACAAACAAAAACGTGACAAAATCCGAATAAAAATAAATAAAATCATTAAAGATTACAAAACGCGATGAGGGAAAACTTAAGTTGATTCAGAGAAAAATCAAATCCGGACGCTATCACACACACATACAGAATCGAAGGAATGCGACAGTCAGCGAAGGAGGAGAGTGCATGCAGAGACAGGAATGAAAGCACTCGCACTTGCCCCGTGCATAACAAATCGAGCCGCTACGAAAAGACAAAGGCGACTATCAACGAAAGAAGAGAGCGCAGGTAGAAAAGTGCACGCGCAAGCCACCGTATACAAACTTCTTTCGCGCGCACAACAAAGAGCTGCGGGCAAAGGAAGGTCAAGGTGCGCTGCACTTGACTACGAGATATCTAGAAGTCATTGGCAGCATAGAAAAAAGAAGATGCTCTGCATATCATAGGGGAGCACGCTAAATAAGGAGATATGCAACATGCGAACCCCCTTATTGGTCGAAAGGTCCTCTCATAGTTACTCCTATACGCCAAAGTAGAACCGCGAGGAGGCTAGAAGAACTAGAAGAAAGAGATAAGCAACCTTCATATAAGGATAAATGCAGCTTTCGAGGCTTCTGATTAGCCATCTCTCCTCTCTCACACACACTAGACACAGGAATGCAAAGGGGGTGGCAAGGAGGATTTTGGGTATAAAAGGCCCAGAGCACTAGGCTTAAGGGAAAGCTCTGCGGAAGCTCTGCCCGAATCCGGACCGGTACGTCGCGTCGGACTTAAACTTTTACGTGTAACTTCTGTCAGGACTTAGAATATTTTCGGTCGTTCAAAACCTTAGAATATTTTCGACGGTTCAAAAACTTAAAATATTTTCGATCGTTCAAAACTTAGAATATTTTTGATTGTGAAAGACTTATTTTTGATCCTATCGGACTTAGAATACTGACGTTGTCGTTTGTCGTTCCTAAGGAAAGTTATAATTGTTTTACGATACATGTGTTAGTCACGAGCGAGCGTTAAACAAAATCTTGTTGCTTCGAATAAACTTAATTGAGAATTGAACCGCGAGTGCACATTTAAATCCTTAAACTTCTTTTTCCTGACGCACTCATTCATACTTGAGATCTATTCGCCTTGGAAGCTGAGCCGACGCCCAACTAAGAGGATGTGCTGTTAGCAGAGCAGGTCAGAAGTAGAACAAAACACAAGATAAGTGAAATACACACATATTTACAAGAACTTATTTGGCACTTATAGAGAGAGTAAAGTTACGGACGACAAAGAAGACGGTGTTATTAAACAAGTTAACACAAGTGCTTCTCTTGAACAAGTATCTATAAAATCGATCCGATTAAGAGAATCATTATTAAAACCAAGTAGCTTAAATCAATAAAATTTCAAATTTTCTGCAGTGGCCCAAGAGACCGCATCTTTAGATGTCATGCCCCTTTTTTCAAACCCCACTCTAGGTCAGCGAGATCCTACTCTTGCAAAGCCAAGCGACGCTGCTCATGAATTAGAATTAGCCGAATCAGAAAAAAGTTTATCGACCGAGTTATTGACTAACTCGAATTTATCTTCATCCCTTAATTTAGAAAATATACAGAATTTATCCATTTCCTCGACAAAATCAACCATCGAAAACATGACTGCTATCAATACGACAGAAGCTAATACTCAATCGCAAGAGAAGGAAAAAAGTTGTGTAATTCCCGAAAATTCGACAAAATTTAAGGAAATACAAGCAAATAATCAAATAGTTACTATCAAAACAGTCCTTGGCAAAATCGGCAGAAGTCGCGCGAGAAGCAGGAGAATTACACAATATATTCCCGAATCACTTAAAAATCCAATTAAGTCCCTGCGTGAAAAAGGAAGTCTTAGACGACTATTTTCAAAGTCTGGAGAACGTTGACGAATTAAGCGAAAAACTTAGAAAGGGAGAATATACCTTATAACGTATACGACTACGCCTGCCGACGGATCACACAGAGAATAACGAAGTTTCCTACGCCAACTAAAAATATAATAAACCCTTTACAAACAATTTCTCCAAAGACGCGTCTAAAATTCGACGAAATAATAAACGAAAAAAATAGTGAAAGTGAAATCGAGAGTAATAAGAAAAAAATGGCGCCACAAATAAAAGGGATATCTTTGAAGGACACGCTTAATTTAATTCCTTGTTTCAATGGATCGAACATATCATTAACACAGTTTGTCGACGGTTGCACTAAAGCGCGAGATTTTCTCCCCGAAGGGAACGAAGAAGACTGTGCGCACCTTATTCTAATGCACCTTTTGGCATTGCATTAGCGTGCGCAAGGGGACAAAAATTCAAAACCATCGATAAAATCATCCAATTCTTTGAGAGTCATTTCAGATCGTCAAAAACGTACCACAAAGTTTCGGGAAAATCAGAAAAAATAAGATTCAGTCCTGCAGCAGCGAGTAGACGATCAGTGGGAGCCGTTAGGATTCTTGTCAAAGAAACTGAGCCTGACGCAAGCCCGTTACAGCGCCTTCGACCGCGAACTACTCGCTATCTACCTTTCTGTTGGCGATCATACATTTCTGTTACATGGTAGAAGCTTGCGCGTTCGTCGTTTACACGGACCATAAGACACTGATTTTTGCTTTTAAGCAAAAACCAAGCATCGCCGAGGCAGGCCCGACACCTAGACTTCATCAGCCATTACTCGACGGACATACGACATATCTCCGGCAAAGACAATGTCGTCGCAGATGCCTTATCACGCATCAAAGCAGTGACCACGCCGATCGACTACAGCGAGATGGCAAACGCACAACGAGGCGACGCCGGGATCCAAAACATCAAGTCGACAGATCACGGCTTGATTTTTTGAATTTAAGCTGGTGTAGATTCCAGGGACCGAATCTCGCTCATCCATGTGTTAGAGCCACCGTCAAGCTCATGACACAACGCTACGTGTGGCCATCCAGTAAGGCCGACTGTTGGACATGGGCGCAAGCCATGCACATTGACATCATCATTCTGTCACCATCTGAAGGTCAGAAATACTGTCTCACGCGCTGGCCAGAAGCTTTTCCGATACCGGACCAGGTAGTGGACACATTCGCTCGTGCTTTCTACGCCGGCTGGATCTGCAGCTTTAACATATCGCGGCGCGTCACCACTGATCAAGGTCGCCAATTCGAGTCATACCTTTTTTAATTGCTTAGCCAATTAACCAGTACGACTCACCTGCGAATGGTCGCTTATCATCCACAAGCAAACGGTACGGTGAACGACTTCACCGCCATCCGATGCCAGCAAGACGTGGACGCAGGGTTTGTCCGCCGTCCTCCGAGGCATACGGAAAGCGTGGAAGGACGACCTCACAGCTACCTTAGTAGAACTCGTTTACGGTGAACCTCTGCGTTTACCTGAAAAGTTTCTGGCCTCCGACGAACGCTAGAACAAAGATCCGGCGTTTCTTATCAGGCAGCTGCGAGAATACTTGCAACAGCTAAGACCAGCAGCCGTCATCGACATGGCAAAGCGCAAACTTTCTTTTTCAAGGACCTGCCATTAGAGCATTTTTGATAGACGTCATGACGCTGTAAAAAACTCGCTCCAGATGCCATACGATAGACCGTATCAAGTCGTTACCCACAGCGACAAAAATTTTATTGTCAATGTGCATGGCAAAGACACGACGGTTTCCATCGACAGGCTAAAACCTGCCTATACCTTGGAGGAAGGCAAGGTAAGTCACCAACTGCTTTTAATGACACCAACATCGCCACTTCTATCCAACATGCCTACCAAGCAGACACCGACACTGTAATATCTCACGTTTATACTCTTAATATATATATATATATATATATATATATATATATATATATATATATATATATATATATATATATATATATATATGTGTGTGTGTGTGTGTGTGTGTGTGCGACTGCATTCATGCACTTATACAGACGACGTACAACCGAGCGCCGTAAATCGGAGCGAGTGCTCTGACCATTCTGTCAGCACTCCTCGCGCGCAAACCACGACTGCAAAGCGTAAGCGTCAATCCTTAGTGTAGCAAATGCTGATGGACTACCGCGATCTTTTTCATCTCAATTTCATAACCGCGTAAATTGGTACCAAGCCTTTAAAAACCCCGGAGGAGATCCGCAGACTATGTATGGAGTGGTTCCAATTTAGAAATTTTGTCATGTACATATTAAAGAGAAGGACCCTTTAAACTTTAACGTTGACGATGAAACGAAGAATAAACCATGTCTTTTTGTCTTTTTTACAACTTTTTCAGCCATAATTGCGAATAGGAATATTTGACTGCAATCGGGAAACGATTCGAACCTACGCTTAGGCACGTTTCAAAGTTTCTAGTTTTCCCCGCTTAAGGGGGCGTTCCAGTCGCTTAACATAGCGAATACAGATCTGTGCCACAGAGATAAGTACAAGCTAAGGACCGTCGAGTAGAATCTCCGGCGTTAGCAAGAGCAGTTGATCATCTTTACTATAAATTACCACGTGAACGCGTGTAGATCGTAAATCAGCATCTGCCACAAAGGGTGTATAGAACCGTCTGAAGTGCGCAGGTTTATAATAATTGTGAGTTACTAAGATACATTATAGATACAATTAAAAAATAAAACTAAACTTGCTAGTAAACTACCGTAAAACTACAACTTGCGAATCTAATAATATATCATCAAAACTCAGTCAACTCTGTATTCTGAACGTCTGTGAAGTGCTCTAGGCCAATAAAAACAAAAGAATCAATATAATTGAAAACCTTGTGTATTAAATTGTTAATAATAATTAAACCTCATTTGTGTATGTGGTTGTGTGCGTGTATAGTGATGAAAGCAATGTAAGTGACTTGCTGATATCAGCCACAACAGGGTAGCACAAATTTTGTGTTCGATATGACAAAGTATTTGTCGAGAAAGACAAGTCTCAACCGTCCACAGACTTGCAGGGTCCAGGCTCTGCGATGATATATTGTGATGATGCGTGCTTTAAAAAAAAAAAAAAAAAGAGTGATGAGGAAGTTAATGGATTACAAGATTTACGAAGACAGAGGAAAGGGAAGGTTTAGTCGGAAAAAAGATGAAAGGTAGTGTAGAATTTAGTATATTTATATATATATATATATATATATATATATATATATATATATAGGGTGTTTCATTTTAATCCGACCACGACAAAAAACCATGGAAAAACTAATTTTAACGAAAAATGACCTTAACAAAAGTTGAAGGGAGCAAAAGGGGCCATCTAATGACACCAACGCCTTTGACCTTGAACTCGATTTTCAAGGTCATTTTAAGGTCATTGTATTTTTTTAACGGGAACCCCTATTTTTGACCACGGAATACGGAGCAGCGTAAAAAATTACGTCGGAAATGACATTTCAACTTTGCCCTAGTGACCTTGAGAAGGTCAATTCAAGGTCAAATAAGAAGTATCAGCCTAAGATTGTTTTCCTTTCAATTTTTTCGTAGAATTATCATTTTGTTATTGTAATAAACATTAAGAGAATAATTGACTTAAAATGTGATTATGCTTTGCTGACTTCAAAGCCATTTTGTAAGGTCAAAAGTGCAAAAAAGCAATATCAAATGTTATGTGGAGTCCATATTTATATCCTAACTTTAGTGTTGCCCAGGAACAACGACGTGGACGTAATAGGATTGTGTTCCCTTTGGGGTGCTTGATTAGAGTGAGTCTCCTTGCCTCTCACTTTTATTATTAACGACGTGGACACAATTGGCTACTAATTTTCCTCATCGAATTTTGCCTGAATTTATTGTTGAAATAAATTATTTATTTTGTAAAGATGATTTTTCATGTTGAATTTTCCCGCGACTCATTGTTGAAATAGACAATTTTATAATAAGAGATCTCTTTTCATATGAATTTATCCTCTACTCATTGTTACTTACGCTTAGTATTCAATAGATTACTAGTTATTGAATAGTTATTGATTAGCCAAACTAATCAAATATCATTTGTTTAACATTTTCTCTTTTTCATTCATTGACCTTTATTTTTTCTATTAAAAGTTATTACTCATCGAAAGCTATCTAATTTGTTCAGTTTGGTAAAAACAAAATTTTTTATTGAACTTGTTATAAATTTTTAACAATGGCTGATTATCCAGCCGCTGAAAGGGTTGATATTTTATTGATTCTTGGTGAATCTAGACGTAATTATCGACAAGCTGCAGCCTTGTATCGAATTCGATATCCCGATAGAAGACATCCAAGTCATACAACCATTCGTGAGATTTACCGTAGAACTCAACAAGGGCAACTAGCACGGGTTAGAGAACGTCGTAATTACAACGAAGATGATCGTGTAATGGTCGTTTTAGCAATGGTTCATTTGAATCCCCACGTTAGTACCCGTGAAATTCAAAGGCAAAGTGGTATACCTATGGCTACTGCTTGGAGAATACTGAGAAGTCAACTTTATCATCCATATCATATTACTTTGACTCAGGATCTCACACCTGCTGATATGAGGTTAAGGCTACAGTTTTGCCAATGGGCACGACAAATGATTGCTAATGATCGTCACTTTTTTCAATACGTAATGTTTTCTGATGAAGCAAAATTCAAAAGCAATGGAGAGCTTAACCGACACAACTGTCATTATTGGTCGAATGTTAATCCGCATTGGTACAGGCAGATAGATAACCAAAATCGTTGGAGTCTTGATGTTTGGTGTGGAATTGTTAACGGATACCTTGTAGGCCCATACTTTTTCGATGAAAATGTAAATGGCCATCATTTTTTACAGTTCCTGAGAGAACGTCTTCCAGTACTTCTTGAACAAGTAGATTTATACACAAGAGCAAGAATGTGGATTCAATTAGATGGAGCTCCTGCGCACTATGCTCGAATAGTTAGACAATATCTTAATCAAAATTACCGTGACAGGTGGATTGGACACACTGGACGTGGAGATTTGGGTGTTCGATGGCCACCGAGATCTCCAGATAAGACATCACCCGATTTCTATTTGTGAGGGTATTTGAAAGATGTTGTTTATGAACATGAAACTACAACAAGGGAAGATATGATCCACAGAATTCAAACCGCTTGTGAAAACATCCCAAGAGCTGTATTACTCAGAACAGTAGAACATTTTCAGCAGCGAATTGAATTGTGTATCCAACAAAATGGTGGTGTCTTTGAGCACCTGCGTTGAATTTTGAGCAAAAGTGAGAGGCAAGGGGACTCACTCTAATTAAGCACCCCGAAAAGTGAGAGGCAAGGGGACTCACTCTAATCAAGCACCCCGAAAAGTGAGAGGCAAGGGGACTCACTCTAATCAAGCACCCCGAAAAGTGAGAGGCAAGGGGACTCACTCTAATCAAGCATCCCGAAAAGTGAGAGGCAAGGGGACTCACTCTAATCAAGCACCCCAAAGGGAACACAATCCTATTACGTCCACGTCGTTGTTCCAGGGTAACGCTAAAGTTAGAATATAAATATGGACTTCACATAACATTTGATATTGCATTTTTGCACTTTTGACCTTACAAAATGGCTTTAAAGTCAGCAAAGCATAATCACATTTTAAGTCAATTATTTTCTTAATGTTTATTACAATAACAAAATGATAATTCTACGAAAAAATTGAAAGGAAAACAATCTTAGGCTGATACTTCTTATTTGACCTTAAATTGACCTTCTCATGGTCACTAAGGCAAACTTGAAATGTCATTTCCGACGTATTCCGAGGTCAAAAATAGGGGTTCCCGTTAAAAAAATACAATGACCTTCAAATGACCTCGAAAATCGAGTTCAAGGTCAAAGGTGTTGGTGTCATTAGATGGCCCCTTTTGCTCCCTTCAACTTTTGTCAAGGTCATCTTTCTACATCAGTAAAATAAAACCAGACAAACAGCTGTTTAGCAGATTTTTTGTTATTTGACCTTGAATTGACCTTCTCAAGGTCACCAAAGCAAACTTAAAATATCCTTTGCGACGTAATTTTTTCCGCTCTATCCGATTCCAAGGTCTAAAATAGAGGTTCCTATTTAAAAAAATCACAATTACCCTCAAATGACCTTGAAAATCGAGTTCAAGGTCATAGGTGTTTGTGTCATTCAATGGCCCCCTTTACCCCCTTCAACTTTTGTTAAGGTCATTTTTCGTTAAAATTAGTTTTTCCATGGTTTTTTGTCGTGGTCGGATTAAAATGAAACACCCTGTATATATATAGAGAGAGTTTGAGCGAAAAAAGTTGGTTCTAGCAAGTATGATTTGCAATATAAGGTCACTCTGTATGAATATTAGTAAAAGCATGCGTATATATACATGGTGACGAGTACAATAATATAGAGTTACAGTGCAAGTGTTTAATGTAGTGAGAGTGAAAACAATTCATATTTCTTAAGATTCAAAGTTATACAGAGGGAATAAAATATTAAATATACATATATCTAGATATATATTTATGCTCAGTGATGGCTTAGAAATATAGTATATTGAACATATATAGTCATAGTACAAGTATTCAATGGAAGCAAATGTAAAAAGTTTATTTTTTCAGGAATTTAGGCTAGGTGTAGTGATGAAATGTCAGTTTTTACCTTTATTGGTCTACAATAAAAAGAGTTAGAAGCTTGAGAAAAGAGCAAGAGAAGCTAAAGATGCATATACATGGTGATCATGTAGAATATAGTATATTTAATATATATATAGTAAATTTGACTGAAAAAGTTGGTTCGAGCTAGTATGATATGTAATTTAAGGTCACTTCTTATGATATCAGGTCCTGTGCACGGACGGATAGTCAATTTTTGGTGAATTAGGCTTTACAACAAGGAAAACTTTTTCTAATTTTTATTTTCTACAAAGTAGCCCGAGTCCGATGATACACGCGGCTGCAGAAGTCGCTCGTGAAGCAATGTAAGGTTAGTAGAAAGAGTAACTAGAAGTGTTGTAATATAGTAAGTATCATAATCTTGATTATTATAAAGGTAAGAGGGTGTGTTGAAAGGCTAGTACTTTTATAAAGTAAAAGTATTTAATCAGAGTAGTATGAAATCATGAAGATTTGTATATGCACTGTTGGAATCAGAAGAGAGAATTGTATTTGCTTATTTATTGTAAAAGTACAAGCCAAATATAACGTATTGTAATACAATGCGCAACGACTGGTAGCGCGCGCCACAAACACACATATGTACGTCTCCCCACTTATGATATGTATGTGAGCATCACGTGGCTGCGAGAGCTGTTGAAGCTATGCGATGCTCTCGCGTCTCTCTCTCTCTCTCTCTCTCTCTCTATCTCTCTCTCTCTCTCTCTCGCTTCCAACTTCATGTGAGTACACAAAGTCCTGCTCTGCTTTGCTTATTTTTCTCTGCACTCTTACTGCCGCACGCTGCCTTCGGGCCTATTCTTTTGTAGTTTGTTGCATGCGCTATTCTGCAACCTTCAACGTGATATAATATTCACTGGAGGCTGCAACTTCCTACAACGCTTTTTTCCTGTTTCAACATCTGTCGCTGACACATAACCAGCAAACACGCACGGCTTCTCTCCTCGCTGCACGGCGTCTCTTTTTCCCTCTAAGTGTTCCACGTGGAGCCACCTGTTGGACAGACGGATCACCACCATCAACGTCTCTACCATCAAACACAGTAAGTTGTCGACAGAGACATAACATCGTCTAAAATAAGCGGAATTGGTGGGAAAAATGCCGAAACGCCCATTACGTGTGCTCACTGTAATAAAACAGCCAGGGGAAAAATGAGGACCTGTGAGTTGTGCAACGAGCATTTCCACACCATTTGCGTCGCTCTACGGTCCATAATGGTGGGAGATGCTCCCACACTCGCCTGTGCTGCCTGTGCAGGGGAATACGCCGTCGTCACGCCCAAGATCACGCAGACGAGAGCGAAATCGGCGGCAGCGACAGCAGCAACAGCAAACACATCCGCCAAGGGCACGCCTGTAACAGGTGTGCCCAAGAAGAATAAGTCTGCGCCCTCATCTCTTGCCGGCTCCAGAACCCAGTCGCCTGCGAGAACACAGGCGACGTCCATCGAGGGGTCCCTCAAGGACATCATCACGGCACTGGACGACATCAGGAGGGTCCAAAATGAGGCCCTTCAGGCACAAAACACCATGTCTGAAAGGGTCTCACGATTCGAGAAGAGACTTGGCCCCCTAGAAAAAGGCCTCAAAGCCCTTGACGACTTGCCTGCGCTCAAGACTCGGCTAAGCAATATCGAGTCCTCCATCTCTGAGCTGCAGGCACAATACCAAGAGCTGTCGTCAAGGAGCTCTGCAGAGTAGCAGAACAACAGCACTGCTCCGGCCTCGGAGGAGATCAACAACCTCCGCAGCGAGCTGGCTGAGATCAAGAGGAGGCAGGAGCGCTCTGCGGGCAATGTGGTGGTGATCACCGGCCTGGCCTATACCCAGGAGACGTCACTGCAACTCCTGGCTTTCTCCGTCCTGGCAGCACTGGATCCCACGGTCCAGAAACGGGACGTGGCAGCCGTCAAGATCATGGGGAGACTTGACGCAACCAACATCAATGCGCAAGGTGACAGCAGACTCCCACCTCTAGCTGTCACTCTCTCTTCCAGTGCGCTGGCCCGCTCCATCATAGTGGCCAAAGCCAGGAAACGCAAGCTTCACACTAGTGAATTGGATGATGCACTACTGGAGGAAGCGAGAGCTCTCTGCCCAGACCACCAGGGACTCATCAACATCAATGAGCTGCTTCCTCCAGACATCCACAAGCTGCGAGTTAAGGCCATGCTGGAGGCAAAGAAGGGAAGGGGATGCCGCTCGTTCGTGAGGGACGGCAGGATCTTCATCCGTTCTGGCGAGGACAACGAACGGGCCACCATCATCACTACAGACTCTGACACCTGGCTCGACCTATGCTTAATCGATGAGCAGGATCGCCTGCTCTCATATTGGAAGACAGACACTCCTTTCATCAACGGACATGACCTTATCACAGCCACACTCGACGTACAGATTCCACGCCACGTACCTGCTACATACACCTACAGAAACTACAAAGGAATTTGTGCTGGAAGCTAAGGGACTTCCTTAGCGCATGTGACTGGTCATCTTTCACCACGCCATCACTTGACGAATGCATTACCATCCTTAACGACAACATCACGAAAGCCATAAATAATCTCGCCCCATTAAAGACTGTGACACCTGGACGTAGGCGTCACCCGTGGTTCACCGCGGCTCTTCGTGACCTTTTAACTGAAAGGAATAGACTCTACAGGCGCTTTCGCAGAAGTCGTCTACCTTGGGATCTATACTTTTATAGAATCGCAAGGGACGACACTCATAGACAAGTCGAGGAGGCCAGGCTGAATTACTATTATTCACGCTTGTCTACTCTGACCGACGTTGCAGAGATATGGAGAGAGCTTGAAAATCTTGGTATTACTACCTCTAAATCTTCTCCACCTGCCCGGTTCTCTCCAGATGCTCTCAACAAACACTTTAATTCCATCTCAAATGATCCTCAAGCTCCATCTGTTGAGGGGTATCTGCGAACCCTTGAGAGTCTAGACCTCCCTAAACATTTCATCTTCAGGGCTATCACAGAGTCGGACGTGTTGGCTGCAGTATCACACTTCAATACCCAGGCCAGGGGAAGCGATGGCATCCCACAGGTTGTAATCTCCAAAGCATTGCCAATACTCGCTCCTTTACTTTGTCAAATTTTCAACCTGTCTTTGAGCGAGGCACGCTTTCCTTCCGCCTGGAAGTCATCGCTCGTAAGAGCATTAAACAACAAGAATACCTTGAAACAAGACTTTATCTTGACAACTTCCAAACTGGTTTTCGCACTGTCCACAGCACGCAGTCCGGCTTAATTAAGCTGACTGATGATGTCAGGCTTGGGATAGACAGGAAGAAGGTCACTCTTCTACTTCTATTTGATTTTAGCAAGGCGTTTGATACGGTGCGTCACGTCAGGCTACTCGGAAAGCTATCCTCCTTCGGCTTCTCCAAGCAGGTTATCCGCTATCTTGCATCTTACCTCTCGCGAAGAGAACAGGCCGTCATTGGTGACAACAATGAGATCTCTACTTTTCTACCACTAAACACCGGTGTCCCACAGGAGTCAGTTTTAGGCCCCTTGCTGTTCTCGTTGTACATCAATGATATTGGTTTTTGCCTAGATTCAGATGTGTCCCATCTAATCTACGCGGATGACCTGCAGATCTACAGCCAATGCTACCTCGAGGAGCTTGACTCCTGTTCTGTCAGGATGAGTGCTAACGCCGAGAGGATAATGGGCTGGGCTGTGCTGAATAGACTTAAACTAAATGTAACTAAAACTAAGACTATCGTCCTGGGTTACCCCTACTATATAAACGCTCTACCTTCTACTGCTAACACCTATATAAATATAGGGGGAGCCCAGGTCAACTTTGAATCATCGGTGCGCAACCTGGGGCTGTTGCTTGACTCCAAACTTACGTGGAAAGAGCACGTTACACAAATTTGTAAACGTGCTCACTCTTTAATGTACCGTCTCTATTTTTTTCGGAAAAGCACTAGCCTTAGATTGCGCCAACATTTAGTGCAAGCACTCCTGTTTCTCCTCATTGACTATTGCTCACTTGCTTACTGCGACCTGACTCAGGAACTTGACTTAAAACTACAGAGGCTTGTCAATACGGGGATCCGTTATATCTACGGTGTGAGGAGGAACGAGCACATCTCCCCTTACAGGCCCAGGTCAACTTTGAATCATCGGTGCGCAACCTGGGGCTGTTGCTTGACTCCAAACTTACGTGGAAAGAGCACGTTACACAAATTTGTAAACGTGCTCACTCTTTAATGTACCGTCTCTATTTTTTTCGGAAAAGCACTAGCTTTAGATTGCGCCAACATTTAGTGCAAGCACTCCTGTTTCTCCTCATTGACTATTGCTCACTTGCTTACTGCGACCTGACTCAGGAACTTGACTTAAAACTACAGAGGCTTGTCAATACGGGGATCCGTTATATCTACGGTGTGAGGAGGGACGAGCACATCTCCCCTTACAGGCGTGAGCTGCAATGGCTTAACACCGCCGGACGTAGGAAATATTTCATGGCCTGTTTTCCAAGAAAAATTTTCAACACCTCAATACCTACTTATCTATTAGCCTATTTTGATTTCCACGTCGCGCTCAGGCCTATGAGGGGTGAGGTGACTCCACTGGACATCCCGTTCTTCAAGACGGAGACGCTAAAGAATTCATTTTTCATCAGCGCCTTCTACCTCTGGAATAGCCTTCCATCTCACCTTCGCAACACACTATCCATATTAAACTTTAAACAAGCAGCTAAAAATTACTTCTTCAATCTGGAAAACACATAAACATCACACAAACATACACACATTCTCATTCATCTCATTTCACTTCGTTCCATTTCACACTCTTCACACGCACTAGCACCCTTACACAAACCACCCTTACACAAAATTGTGATTCTTTTTATAATATACTATAATTGTATATGTACAACACAATGTACAACAATAAAAAACAATTAAATCTAAAATCTCTCTCTCTCTCTCCCTCTCCCTCTCCCTCTCCCCCCTCTGTCTCTCTCTCTCTGGTGAGTACAGTTGACAGCTCTGCTTATCCATCATTTTTCTGTACTGTTTTTCTGCTGTTTCTTGCCTTCGGGCCCTCTTCTGTTGTAGATAGTTGCACGCTCCTTTTTGCAACCTTCACGTCGATACATAAATCGCCGAAGGCTGCAATTTTTCTCTGTCATCTTTTCTACTGCAAACTTTCTACACGGCTTCTAATCTACAAATCGGCTTGGCTTGGCTTGGCTTGTTTCCTCACTTGCACGGCTTCTCTTTCTCTCCGCAATCAACATCGTGGTGACATCTGCTGCATCGTGGGAGAACTTTCAAAGCGACTTCACACTGATCGAGGTCGGTACTTTCGCGCTCTTTCCACTGACGCTCCATCTAGCCTAAGTTATCGACGAAAAATGAGTGCAACCGGCGAAAAGAGTGTGGAAGTGCCTTTTCAGTCATGCAGCATCTGTAAACAACCTATACAGCACAAAGACCCCAAAAAGTGTGAATTTTGTGGTCTGCACTACCACGTCAGGTGCCAAAAAACCGTTAACATCAAAACTATCGTGGTGAACGTCAGGCAGTTTATAGCCTGTCCCTCGCGTGCAGATAACAGCAACGCCAAGGGTGCCAAACTGAGGACCAAATCCACCTCTGCCACAACATCAGCAACGGGAGTAACTGCAACAACAACAGCAGGCAAGAATACTCCCAAACAACAGCAGCTGGCGAACAAGAAGACGAGGTCAGCACCACCATCAGCCAACACGTCGAGAAATCCCTCACCAGCCCGCTCGGCCGGAGTAACAACAATACCTACGCCGTCCGTTGAGGCTGCTCTGAGGAATATTCGCGGAGCACTGGACGACATACGCAATGCTCAAATGGAGTCCCTCAAGACCTAGAACATCGTGTCGGAGAGGATTTCCAAAATTGACTAGCGTCTGGTTCCGCTGGAGAAGTGACTCAAGGCCCTCGATGAGCTGCCTGCACTCAAAACTCGCATATACAATGCTGAGTCCTCCATCACTGAGCTGCAGGCACAAATCCAAGATCTGTCATCAAGGAGCCCAATGATGCAGTAGGACAGCGGCAGCACTGTGCTCAACACTGCGGACATTTACAGCCTACGCAGTTAATTGGCCGAGGTCAAGAGGCGCTAGGAGCAGACCTCGAACTGTGTGGTCGTTGTCACGGGTTTGCATTATACCCGTGAAACCTCGCTGCATCTCTTCTCTTTCTCAGTTGTAAACGCGCTTGACCCCACGGTCCTTAGAAGAGACGTAGCATCCGTCAGGACCTTGGGGAGGCTTGATGCTATAAACAGCTCCGCCAGGGGTGACGGCAAACTGCCACCACTAGCCGTTACCCTATCATCAAGTGCGCTTGCACGCTCGATCGTCATTGCCAAAGCCCGGAAACGCAAGCTACACACCAGCGAATTGGACGCCACCTTGCTGGAGGAGGCTAAAGATCATCAAGGCCTCATAAACATAAACGAGCTGCTCCCCTCAGACGTCCAAAAGCTGCGTACAAGAGCTAGATTGGAGGCCAAGAAGAGGCAGGGCTGTCGAATGTTCGTCAGGGAAGGGAGACTATACATGCGCTGTAACGATGACAGCGAGCGTGCTACGATCATCAACACCGACGCCGAGCTGGAGACTTTTTTAGCCCGGTTTCCGCCCGCTGCCAACATCTTCCAACACTGAGGCTACAACACACACACACACACACACACACACACATCATTCCACCACACGCACCATCAAGCTCATCTGCCACGTCTTCATCTCGTTCTAAGGTATCTCTGTCCGAAGGTTTACGAGTCTGTCATTTTAATACAAACTCGCTTACGGGTCACATTGAGATGATCAGGCTTTCCTTATCCACTCGCTCTCCATTCCACGTAATAGCTGTTACTGAGACCTGGTTAAGCGACAAGGTAACGTCCATCCCTTCTCTGGACGATTACCTACTGTACAGACGAGACAGAAACAGAAACGGAGATGTGGCCCTCTACATACACAAATCTCTGACAGTTAGCGTTATTTCATCATCTGACGGTGAATGGTCTGGTAAGCCAGGAAAGCCTGAATATCTCTTCTGTGAAGTATCGGCAAAGGGAGTCTCTCCTATCTTGGTGGGGTTTGTGTATCGTCCACCTCATGCTCCTTTCTTCCAAGGCTCTAACTTCATAGACCAGCTAACAACCCACATGCACAAGTACTTCACGGTTTGTGTATCGTCCACCTCATGCTCCTTTCTTCCAAGGCTCTAACTTCATAGACCAGCTAACAACCCACATGCACAAGTACTTCACGAAGGTTATAATGGGAAACTTTAATTCTGACCAACTCTTCTCATCTGAAGACGCCAATTGCATCAGGGCCTTCATTGATGAAAACTCCCTTTCGTCTGTTCCCTCTGGTGCCACGCACCACAAACAGGGTTCTGACACCTGGCTTGACTTGAGTCTAATCGATGAGCAGGATCGCCTGCTGTCATACTGGAAGACAGACGCACCTTTCATCAACAGACACGACCTTATCACGGCCACTCTCGACGTAAAGATTCCATGCTACGTACCTAACACATACTCTTACAGAAACTTTAATGGAATCAGTGCCGAGAAGCTAAGGGACTTTCTTAGCACATGTGACTGGTCATCTCTCACCACGTCATCACTCGACGAAAGCATATCTATACTTAACGATAACCTAACAAACGCCATCAATCATCTCGCCCATTGCGGACTAAGCCACCAGGACGACAACGTCACCCGTGGACTCTTCGTGACCTTGTATCCGAGAGGGATAGACTTTACAGGCGTTTCAGGGACTCTAGGCTCGATTCGGATCTCCGCATTTACAGACTAGTTAGAGATTATGCTCACAAACAAGTCGAGGAAGCCAGGCTGAATTATTATTATTCACGCCTGTCTACCTTGACCGACGTTGCCGAGATCTGGAGAGAGCTGGAGAAACTTGGAATTTCTGCCACTAAGGCCCCATTACCATCCCGATTTACCACAGATGAACTCAACAGGCATTTCAGCGCGATCTCCAACGATCCGTTGGCCCCTGTCGTTGAGGATTATCTTCTCACCCTGGAAAGTCTTGACCTCCCGGAACACTTCGAGTTCAGCACAGGAGTGACTGGTACACAGGCAAGTCTCAGAATACCTTGAATCAAGGCTCCTACTAGATAATCTTCAAACAGGCTTCCGCACTGGTCACAGCACTTAGTCTGGCCTAATTAAGCTAACTGATGATGCCAGGGCCGGGATAAACAAAACGAAAGTAACACTTCTCCTTCTCTTTGACTTTAGCAAGGCGTTTGACACTGTGTGTCACGTCAGGCTCCTGAGAAAGCTATCCACCTTCGGCTTCTCAAAGCCGAAGGTGGATAGCTCAAGGTCATCCGCTGGTTTGCCTCCTACCTCACTGGGAGAGAGCAGGCCGTCGTTGGTGACAATAGCGAACGTTCCACCCCTCGGCGTCTTAACATTGGCGTCCCGCAGGATCCGTTCTGGGTCCCTTGCTGTTCGCATTGTACATTAAAGACATCGGTTTCTGTCTTGATACCTATGTTTCCCATCTCAAATATGCGGATGACTTGAAAATTTACAGCCAATGCCACCTTGAGGAGCTCGATTCTTTATCAAACAGGATGAGTGCTAATGCCGAGAGGGTAATGGGCTGGGCTGCATAGAACAGGCTAAAACTCAATGTTAACAAAACCAAAGCAATTGTCCTGGGCTCCCCCTACTACATAAATATACTACCTTCGATAGCTAACACCTGTATCAACATTGGGGGTGCCCAAGTCAGCTTTGAATCTTCTGTGCGTAATCTGGGATTGATGCTTGACTCTAAACTCACGTGGAAGGAGCACGTTACACAAGTGAGTAAACGTGCTCACTCGCTAATGTACAGGCTTTATTTTTTCAGAAAAAGTACCAATCTCAGATTGCGCAAGCACTTAGTGCAAGCGCTCCTGTTTCCCCTTATAGACTACTGTTCTCTTGTATACTGTGACCTGACGCAGGAACTCGACTTAAAACTACGGAGGCTCGTGAATACGGGGATTCGGTACATCTATGGTGTAAGGAGAGATGAGCACATCTCGCCATACAGGCAGGAGCTGCATAGCTTACCACTGCCGGATGCAGGAAGTATTTCACTGCTTGTTTCTTACGAAAAATGTTTAACACTGCCGTACCATCATACGTACTGGCCTACTTCGATTTTCGCGTAACACTCCGGACTGTTAGGGTGGAAGTGACACCTCTGGATATCCCTACTTTCGCGACGGAGACGCTGAGGAACTCGTTTCATATCAGCGCCTCATACCTATGGAACAACCTGCCAATCACACCTCCGTAACACTACATCCATCGCAGTATTCAAGAAACTAGCTAAAGATTACTTTTTCGAACTCGAAAACCCATAAACACATAAACATCGTGTACACAGTCACGCACACGCACACACTTGCTCACTCTCGCTTAACCCATCTTCACCTCAATATACTTTCACACTACACACCTACTAAAACAGGATACCTCAAACTTATTATTTTTGTACTTTTACTACTCTGCTGTACATATTGAGTCGTACAACATAATGTACGCAAATAAAAATTAATTAATCTAATCTAATCTAAGCTCTCTCTCTCTACTGAAAGACTCGAAGCTGATCAGACGCAACGCCGACTTGTGGCTACTCCCACTTTCAAATATATTATTTAAACCTCACAAATATATTATTTATTTAAACCACCACTCCAACAAGAAGAAAGCAGCGCAACACCGCAGAGCACGCTGTCCGCACAGCGCCAAGTGGGAAGGGGAAATCTCTCTCTCTCTCTCTCTCCCTCCCTCCCTCCCTCTCTCTCTCTCTCTCTGGCGCTGCGATCACGTGAGTACAACTGCTTTGCCTGCTATCTCCTGTTTTCACGTTCTTTTACTGCCGCACGCTGCCTCCGGGCGTCTTCTTTTATAGAGTGTTGCACGCTACTAATTGCAACCTTCAGGCCAATTAATAAATTGCTGGAGGCTGCATTCTACTCTTGCCTGCTTTTTCCGAGAACATCTGCCGTAATTTTCTAACCTCAAAACACCTCGCACGGTTTGGCTCTTTTCCCGCACGGCTTTCGCTCAACGTTTCGACCACCTGTTGCCATCTAGTGAGCAGACTGAACACCATCGCGGCGCCACTCAGTTTAAGGTCGGTAAACGCTCTCTCTTCTCTCACCATTGCTCCACCTAGAGGACAGATCACCAACTACGGTGAGAAACAACGAGATGAGCACAATGAATGCGGGAAACGACGATGCGGGATACGAGACCTGCGGAAAATGCAATAACATCATTAAGAACAAGGCCCCTAAGAAATGTGATATATGTAACACACATTACCACTCCAAGTGTGTTACATTCACATCTTCAAAGGTCAGAGGTAGGGCGGTCCTGACCTGCGACGGCGCGATTTGTATGGAGGAAGTGGAGAGGGAGCAGGCCAAGAAAAGGCTTAACTCCTCGCAGCTCAATCTATCGCTGGCAGGGCCTAAATCTACATCTAAGCAGGCAACGACCAAGCCCTACAGCTCTGCACCACAATCTCGCGCCCCATCTCGAAATAGATCTCCTGCTCGTCAAACAACACCATCGACGATCGAGAGCTCCCTTAAAAATATCCTAGAGGCTCTAGCTGACATCCGCAAGAAACAGGAGGCATCCCTGAAGACTCAAAACGAGATGGCGAAGAGGATGACCGAGATTGAGCAAAGGCTGGCTCCCCTAGAGCAGAGGCTCAAGGCCCTTGATGACCTGCCGCAGCTTACTTCTCGCATTAATGATGCTGAGAAAAACATCAGTGAGCTGCAGGCAAAGCTAGAAGACCTGGCATCGAGGAATCTTGCTATCCCGCAGCCAACCAACAGCAGTAACGGCACACCTCACGACGGCAACTACAACGAACTGGCTCACCTCCGCAGGGAAATATCCGTCATCAAAAGGCAGCAGGAGCACACCAACAACGACAATGTCGTTGTGATTACGGGGCTCCGATACACTGAGGAATCCTCATTGCGGCTGCTGGCTTATGCGGTGCTCACTGCGCTGGACCCCACAGTTCTCCAACGAGACGTAGTAAGAGCGAGGGTTATGGGAAGACTGGACACAGCCGCTGACAACTCAGCCAGAATGCCACCTCTTGCTGTCACTCTGGCGTCACATGCCCTCGCCTGCTCAATAATAGCTGCGAAGGCCAGAAAGCGCAAGCTCCACACAGCGGAGCTGGATGCAGACCTACTGGAGGAAGCGCGAGCCCCAGCTCCAGACCACCAGTGGCTAATCAACATCAATCCGCTCCTTCCCCCAGAGGTGCACAAGCTGAGGGTCAGAGCGCGGATGGAGGTCAAGAGGAGGGAAGGATGTCGTACATACGTGAGGAATGGCAAGCTCTACATCCGCCTCAACGACAACCGCGCCGTCGTCATCGAAACCGAGGAACACCTAGATAATTTTTTATCTCGGACACCACCAAACAACAGCAACAACAACAACATCAACTAAAATACATACACCTCATTCCACCCAAACCACCATCATCAACTTCATCGATCGCGAAATCTTCACACTCCAAGGTAACTCTGTCAGAAGGACTGCGGGTCTGTCACTTCAATGCGAACTCTCTCACGGGGCACATTGAAGTGATAAGACTCTTTTTGTCTGCTCGTCCCACTTTTCACGTAATAGCTGTAACAGAAACCTGGCTCAATGATAAAGTAACCTCGATTCCCACACTGACTAACTATACGCTACACAGACGAGACAGAAACAGAAACGGTGGAGGAGTGGCCCTCTACATCCACAACACGCTGACTGCTACAATAATATCTTCATCCGACGGGATCTGGACGGGAAAGCCAGGCTACCCGGAGTATCTCTTCTGTGAGATCACTGCGAAGGGAGTCCCACCTATTTTCGTGGCGGTTGTGTATCGGCCACCACACGCGCCCTTCTTACAAGGAAACAATTTCATTGAACAGCTGAATAGTCACATGCACAACTACTCCACGAAAGTTATAATGGGAGATTTTAACGCAGATCAACTCTCCTCCTCAGAAGATGCCAAGTTCATCAAGGCCCTCATAGAAGAGAACTCCCTCAAACCGGTGCCCTATGGTGCTACGCACCACAAGCAAAACTCTGACACATGGCTCGACCTCTGCCTGGTCGACGAACAGGATTGCCTAATTTCACACTGGAAGACTGACTCACCATTCATAAACGGACATGACCTCATTACGGCTACACTCGACGTGCAAATTCCACGACAAGCACCTAGAACATACTCCTATAGAAATTACAAAGGCATCAGTGCTGAAAAACTAAACAACTACCTCAACACATGTGACTGGTCTACAATCGACACATCATCCCTTGACGCATGCATCAACACTCTCAACACCAACCTAACAAACGCCATCAATCAGCTCGCCCCATTACGGACTGTAACGCCAGGACCCACACGACACCCGTGGTTCACCTCGGCTCTTCGAGACCTTGTGACTGAGCGGGACAGACTATACATGATATTTCGCAGGACACGTCATCCTCGAGATCAACTTCTTTATACACAAGCAGTAAATAACGCACATAAGCAGGTCGAGGAAGCCAAACTGAACTACTATCACTCACGACTATCAAACATAACAGATGTAGGAGAAATCTGGAGAGAACTCGAGAAACTTGGAATCACCACCTCCAAGGAAACCACTCCATCTCGCTTCTCAACAGATGATCTTAACAGATACTTCAGCGGGATATCCAATGATCCACTCGCCCCTTCTGTCGACGAACAACTGCAATCACTTGATAGTCTGGAATATCCTGTCCACTTCAGCTTCAGTGAGATTACGGAATCGGACGTGTTGGCCGCAGTTCAGCATTTCACCTCTCAGGCCAGGGGAACTGATGGCATCCCACAGGTTGTTGTCTCCAAGGCCATGCCAGTACTGGCGCCCATATTATGTCGTATCTTTAACCTGTCCTTGAGCGAGTCATGCTTCCCCTCGGACTGGAAAAGGTCACTGGTACGTGCACTCAACAAAGTCAGTTCTCCAAAATCCACTACTGACTATCGTCCGATCTCACTCTTATGTTTTCTATCCAAGGCGCTGGAGTGGCTGGTACATAGGCAGCTTTCTCATTACCTGGAAACTAGGCTCTTCCTTGATGACCTACAGACAGGTTTTCGTACCGGTCACAGCACACAGTCCGGCTTAATAAAGCTGACTGATGATGTCAGGCTTGGAATAGACAAAAAGAAGGTCACACTTCTTCTTCTTTTTGATTTTAGCAAGGCGTTTGACACTGTGTGTCACGCCAAGCTCCTTAGAAAGCTAACCTCTTTCGGCTTTTCTAAGCAGGTCATCCGATGGATTGCATCTTATCTCACGGGCAGACGGCAGGCCGTCATTGGTGACGACAATCAACTATCCTCTTACCTTCCGCTCAATACGGGAGTCCCACAAGGATCCGTACTGGGCCCTCTACTTTTTGCACTGTACGTCAATGACATAAGCCTCTGCCTGGACGTGGATATTGCACATCTGATCTATGCGGATGACCTGCAGATCTACACCCAGTGCCACCTCGAGGATCTTGACTCCTGTTCCGACAGAATGAGAGCTAATGCCGAGAGGATAAGGTGCTGGGCTGGGCATAACAACCTAAAACTCAATGTCCTCAAAACTAAGGCGATCGTCCTGGGCTCGCCCTACTATATCAATGCTCTACCTACAATGGCTAACACGTACATCAATATAGGGGGAGCCCGGGTTGATTTTGAATCTTCTGTGCGCAGCCTGGGGGTCGTGCTTGACTCCAAACTAACCTGGAAAGAACACGTAACACAAATGTGTAGGCGTGCTCACTCTCTTATGTATAGGCTATACTTTTTCAGGAAAAGCACGAACCTCGGTCTGCGTAAACACCTCGTCCAGGCCCTACTATTCCCGATCATAGACTACTGCTCACTGGTTTACTGCAACTTGACACAAGAACTCGACATTAAACTACTAAGACTGGTTAACACAGGTATACGTTACATCTATGGTCTTAAGAGGGGCGAGCACATCTCGCCTTACAGGCGCGAGCTGCAATGGCTCACCACTGCCGGACGTAGGAAGTACTTTGCGGCCTGCTTCTTGCGAAAGCTCTTTAACAATGCTAAACCATCTTATTTAATTGCCTACTTTGACTTCCACGTCGCGCTCCGTCCTGTGAGGGGTGAAGCGATACCGCTAGACATACCTCCTTTCTCGTCGGAGGCGCTGAGGAATTCATTTCACATAATCGCCGCATACGTTTGGAATTCATTACCCTCACGATTACGAGACATCATACCCATCAATCATTTCAAAAGCGAGGCTAAAAAATACTTTTTTAGCCTTGAAAATTCGTAATTCGTAATCATCCTCATAGCAAACCAAGCACTTACCTCTCATACAGTCTCATACATCACCATCATTAAACAAAACTACAAACACACACACACACACACACACACACACACACACACCTTCAAGCACACCTACACACATATCCTCAATCCAATTAAACTTTAAATTATGTATCGATATATACAAGTATTGTACAACACATTGTACAGCAAATAAATCTAATCTAATCTAATCTAATCTCTCTCTCTCTCTCTCTCTCTCTCTCTCTCGAAAGGGCTTAAAGTGCATCAAGCACGAGTGTATGTATCATATATTCTATAACTCAGCGTAAAAGATTCTATGATGTTTCAGTAGTAAATAAACGTGAGAATAGGTCCATCAATCCCGAGTCTTACTCGAGTATTAATTACCACAGTCATAATTTGTGTACGTTAAACCCTGCTTCCAACCCATTCCTTGAGCCAAATAATCGTATTCCGACACTCTCTGCGTCCGCATAGACGGAAATCATTTGAGCAACTGAGGGGAATCCAGATAGTTCCACGAAAATCTCTTATTGACATTATTGCTTGGCGCGCCGACCCCAAAGCTTGGCGGGACAAAGATTACTCGAATGCGCGTAAGCAAAGCGCCAACGTCACAATACATAATGCTTATTGAAAAAAAAAGAAAGTTAATTTCAATCTCTTCAGGTACTTTTTGTTGCAGAGCACGTTTATGATTTTTGTCAAACTATTTTTCGCTTTTTTTTAATCATCCAATAGTACAAATAATTCGGCTATAATGCATTTGATAGAGAAAACAATTATCTACTTAGTAAACGTTCCATCCACCACTTCGGCAAGATTTACTCCATTAATACTCTTATAATAGTCACCCATCCCTCTAACTGTCTTATAACATTTTTTATATGATCCCCCTTTATTCTTACTGACTAACTATACTCATACTAACTCCAGCTGCTCGCTCTTTGTCATTTATCAAAAACAATTATAAAACCATCAACATTCTACTTATGTAAACAATACTTTATTTATTAGAAGTATAGATTTAGTTGAACTGTTACAATGCCGCTACCCTAAGCGGGTCTTGGGCGTTGTCGTCCAGATCGGACGGGTGGGTGCCTATCACCACCACACAGCGCGTCCTCAGGTTGCGGATAGAGTAACAGCCCCTGAGAAACATGTTAGCTGCGAATAAATTGAATAAGCAGTCGCGGACAGCCGATAGGAACAGGCGTGGGTGTGATGAGCCCACGCTGTCGAACGCATTCGTCTAGAAACACTACGCAAGCACCACAATAAAAAACACTTCACCTTATCTCTTAATCTATCTCTTTCATCACACATTACAAAAATGGGCAAAAATCCTGCTGCCGAGGAGGATGCGGGAGCGATGACAACTGCCCCGAAAGGGGATGTGTAGAATGATACATCACCTGGTCTTACACGGTAACGATTCCAGCGAAGGCGCGCTCTGCCTTGTAGGGGGGCGTTAGGATGCGAGAATGAAACCGTAGTGTGTCTTACGACGAGTTAACACAGTCCTCGTAAAAATCGGAAAGCTCTCATTCTTAGTTCTAGAGAGGTATGGGGGTTATCACCTCTAGAACGGTGGACTAACCTACGATCGGAAGATCCAAAGCGCGCGGGTTTAACATACTATCATGGTTCAAAAAAATCAAAACCAAACCAAAAGGGACTTAATGGTCGGAACTTGGAATGTTCCCAGTCTATACAGAGCAGACGCGTTTAAAGAACTCATAAAGGAAGCTGATTGGTACAATCTAGATTTGGTAGCAATACAGGAATCGTGGTGGCCAGATGGCGGAGTACTAGCATCGGGTAACTTCACGTACCTGTATGGGGCCGGGAGCGGGGGATCCCTAGGCACCGGATTTCTCGTAAGCAAAAGCATCATACATACGGTTAAAAGTTTCAAATCCGTCAATGATAGGCTCTCGTACATCATCATCGAAGGTGAATGGTATAGATATGTATTTATTAATGTACACTGTCCTACGAAGGACAAAGAAGAAGAAGCTAAGGATCTCTATTACGAATATTTAGAGCAGGTAATCGATCAGTTCGCGCCTTACGACACAAGAATAGTATTAGGCGATATCAATGCTAAAATAGGTAGGGAGGAAATGTTTAGGTCTACTATAGGGAAGGAAAGCCTACACGAAGCCAGCAATGATAACGGTATTAGGGTTATAAATTTCGCAGCAGCAAATTTATGACCCTAATACTGTTATCATTGCTGGCTTCGCCGGACAAGGCCACGCAGAACCAAATTGATCAATTTCTCATTAAAAAAAGACGTCATACTAACGTACTCGACGTAAGGGCTTATAGAGGGGCAGATAGCGACTCGGACCACTTCCTAGTAGTACCGAATTAAGAGCTAGATTAATAGCGAATCAAAATAGTAAGCAAACAAACAAGGTAAAAAGCTTCGATACTGAGAAACTACGAGATAGAACAGAGCGAATTAGGTACCAGATACAAAACGGTAAAAGAGGCCGCAAACAAAGTACTGGGTAAAAAGAAAAAGCCAAAGAGCAAACCATGGTTTGACGAAGAGCGCGAACTCTGGTTTGAAAGGCGCAAAAAGGCTAAATTAGATAGCTTACACAATAGAAGCGATAGGACCGTAGAAGAGTATTCTAACGTAAGGAAACAGGCGGGTGCGATCTACAGAAATAAGAATCGAGAGTATCAAAAGAATCTTATCAGAATAGAAACTAACAGTAAGGAAAATTACCCCCGCGAAATGTACAGAGGGATTAACGCCATCAGAAAGGGTTTTAGGAATAGAGCGCAATTCTTGAAGGACGAAATCAGGAACCTCGTAACAAATGACAACGAATTACTGTCGCTGTGGAAAAACTATTTCGATAAATTATTAAACGTACGCGAAAATAGCGAAGAATTAAGGGACGAAATTCACACTGCCGAACTCCACGTAGAGGAACCGAGCTACCAAGAAGTATAGACCGCGATTAAAAAACTAAAAAACAACAAAGCAGCGGGAAATGACTCTATACCTGCTGAGTTACTCAAATGTGGGGGCGTCGAGCTTACTTTTAAAATTTATAAACTAGTATGTGCCATATGGAAAAATGAAACAATACCCGGAAATTGGAAGGAATCTATCATTATACCGATTTTAAAAAGTGGGATAAGACAGACTGCAACAACTATAGGGGTATCTCGCTTTTAGCAACGTGCTACAAAGTTCTGTCAAACATAATACAAGCTAGACTCACTCCATTCGCGGAAGATATAGTAGGAAATTATCAGTGCGGATTTCGGCGCAACATATCGACGAGCGATCAAATGTTTACCATAAGACAGTAGTTAGAGAAAAAGTGGGAATTTTTCGAAACCATACACTAATGATTTATAGATTTTAAAAAAGCGTACGATTCTATTGAGCGAAGCAAAATGTATCAAATTCTAGTACTTCTCGGTGTACCAAAAAAAGTCGTGAGATTGAGTCAAATATGTCTGAACGAAAGCACGGGAAAGGTCCGAGTAGGCAGTAATGTATGAGAACCCTTCACGATACGCGATGGTTTAAAACATGGGGATGGGCTCTCTACGGTTCTGTTCAACCTAACGTTAGAGTATGTCATTAGAAAAATGCAGGCTAGCCAGCTAGGCGCAATACTTAATGGAACAACGCAGATACTAGGCTACGCAGATGATTTGGATATACTGCGGGATTGTAGGGAAACGGTAGCAAGAAACGCAGAAATCCTCATAAAAGCGGCAGGTATACAGGGTTAGAAGTGAGTGAATCAAAAACAAAGTACATGATTGTGGATAAACTAGGCATCTGCAGAGGGGAGGGAGATTTCAGAGTTGGGAATTTTACTTTTGAAAAGGTAATGTCGAAATAAACAAGAGACTCCATTTGGGTAATGCTTGCTTCTACGCCGTGAGTAATTTACTTAAGTCGAGGCAATTGTCTATAAACGTTAAAATAAGAATATATAGGACAATAATACTGCCGGTGGTTTTGTACGGGTGCGAAACGTGGGCTCTCACTAAGCAGGCGGACAACCGTTTTAGGGTATTTGAAAATAAAGTCTTGCAAAAAATATACGGGCCGAAGAAAGATGAGGAAACCGGGGAATGGAGGAGACTACACAATGATGAGTTACACAATCTGTACGCATCACCAAATATTAACAGAATAATATACCGATTTTTAAAAAGGGGGATAAGACAGACTGCAATAACTATAGGGGTATTTCACTTTTAGCAACGTGCTACAAAGTTCTGTCAAACGTAATACAAGCTAGACTCACTCCATTCGCAGAAGATATAGTACGAGATTATCAGTGCGGATTTCGGCGCAACAGATCGACGAGCGATCAAATGTTTACCATAAGACAGTTGTTAGAGAAAAAGTGGGAATTTTGCGAAACCATACACCAACTATTTATAGATTTAAAAAAAGCGTATGACTCTATTAAGCGAAGCAAAATGTATCAAATTCTAGTACTTCTCGGTGTACCGAAAAAACTCGTGAGATTAATTCAAATATGTCTGAACGGAAGCACGGGAAAGGTCCGAGTAGGCGGTAATGTATCAGAACCCTTCATGATACGCGATGGTTTAAAACAAGGGGATAGGCTCTCTACGGTGCTGTTCAACTTAACGTTAGAGTATGCCGTTAGAAAAATGCAGGTTAGCCAGCTGGGCGCAACGCTTAATGGAACAACGCAGATACTAGGCTACGCAGATGATTTGGATATACTGGCGGATTGTAGGGGAACGGTAGCAAGAAACGCGGAAATCCTCATAAAAGCGGTGGAGTATACAGGGTTAGAAGTGAGTGAATCAAAAACAAAGTACATGATTGTGGATAAGCTAGGCATCTGCAGAGGGGAGAAAGATCTCAGAATTGGGAATTTTACTTTTAAAAAGGTTAGCGAATTCAGGTATCTGGGTACGACCATAAATGATAGAAACGAGATTAATGTCGAAATAAATAAGAGACTCCATTCGGGTAATGCTTGCTTCTACGCCGTGAGTAATTTACTTAAGTCGAGGCTGTTGTATAAAAACGTTAAAATAAGAATATACAGGACAATAATATTGCCGGGGGTTCTGTACGGGTGCAAAACGTGGGCTCTCACTAAGCAGGCGGACAACCGTTTTAGGGTATTTGAAAATAAAGTCTTGCGAAAAATATACGGGCCGAAGAAAGATGAGGAAACCGGGGAATGGAGGAGACTACACAATGATGAGTTACACAATCTGTACGCGTCACCAAATATTAACAGAATAATAAAATCGCGCAGATTGGGATGGGCAGGGCACGTAGCGAGAATGAGAGACGACCGTACGGCAGCGCGTGTCATGAAGGGCAGGCCGATGGTAACGCGACCTCTAGGTAGACCTAGACGCAGATGGGAGGACAACGTAAAAGCGAACCTAGTAGAAATAGGACGGGTGGGTGTCGATCGGAGGGGTGCATCTTTGGTGGGATTGACACAAGACAGGGCAGCGTGGAAGGCTTGCGTAGATGAGGCGATGAAGTTTCGAGTTCCAAATGCCATTAAAAAAAAAAAATAGATTTAGTTAAAGGAAGCTAAATGTCCATGAAATGGCAGCGGTTTTTCATTGTGTATTATATTACTATGTATTATAATAATTCTTGCTTAGCTTATAATATCTTAGTTTTGTGTCAAATGCAGTTATAACAAACACATCAAGCAAGATTGATTATTCGGGAGCTCTATTATCTTAGAAAGAAGTAAACATTCGGTTCGAGATATTCTGCATATAACCGATAAGTAAGTACAGTTTTCAAAATTTGATAAACTTGAACAAATTATTAGGTATAAAGAATATTACCATTTATTATAGCTTCTGTTGCTAAATGTTCCATGATTACATCATGTGCACTATTCCATTCTTCCGCGTAGATGAAGTACCATGCGGCTTCATTAAATCTGAAAAATTTGATAAACGTAATATATATTTTTACCAAAGTAGTATTTCAAACTGACTAAAGTCTAAAGCGTAAAAAATAGTATTTTTAGTTCAAATCAAAGTCGAGCAAGTTTTAGATGAATATTTGCAGTCAAACGATATCAGCGTTTTTTTTTTTTTATAAATGTCAAGGGTTTATTAGTCCATTTAAGTATTAAATGAATGCATGAATGAATTAATTAATTAATATCTAGAAGCTCCATACCTACTAGTAACTAATACAATTTTTATAAAATATATTCGTATTCTCGTGTTTTCTTATAGATATGAAGCAGGGCTCAAAACAACAGATTTTTATACGATATGCTAGTTAGAATTTCAGCGGAAGAATAAAATTTAATACGACTAATAAATGAAACTACATAAAACTACTATAAAATGAAATACGACTAAATTTAATACTAACTAGTAGCTTAGCTTGATTGGCTTGCAATAACCAACATCCTTATATTATAAGTTCTAATGAACCAAGCAATAAAGCATTTCTTGATGACATTAAAATGCCTAGAAACTAATTATGCGACAATTAGTAAATAAATTCTGCGCACTTTAAAACTTGAGAATCAAAATTTTAAATTTGTTGTTTAGACAATTTTGGACGGAAAATTGCACTTCATTTAGTTTTTGGCAAACAAAACAGAAATTATTGTAGCAATCTTAATCAGGCCAATGGAAGACTTTTAGAGAACTAACAGTAGCTACACAGTGGTCGAATGAACCGATCGGATAATGAAAACCGAAGTTAAGCCGAAAAAAAAACGGAAAATTCTATGGTTTAAAAAAAAAATTCTTAACTCCGCTATTTATTAATTTTAATCCCTGTTAAACAAATAATTTTTGCACAATCATCGTTTGAATATTTTTTTTTTGCAATTCATTTGCAGTGGACTGGATGCTAGTGCAATCGTCCGATTAAGGTAGGTCCGGAGAGGTAAAAGTGGGACCCTCCTTAAGGTTAAAAAAAAATTTGGAACTAAACAGAAACGTCTATTTTTGTTTCCCCATAAAACGAAACAGTGGAGTAGTGGGGAACTGCTTGAAAAATTATATAAAAAGATTTAAACGTTGCGCACTACATGGCTCTATTACTATTTATACGCGCTTTTTTTCACGCCCTCCACCCCCTCCCCTTTTCTGCCCGACTGATTTTGCGCGCTTAGCCGATTCAACTTATATTTACGACCGCTTTACAGATATTTTGCTGCATTTTATGAAAAAACAAAAATAGACATTTTGTTGCTATGTATGTCTAGTCTCAAATAATGTTTTTAACTTCAATTAGACGATTACACAAGCATCCAGTCCTTTGCGAAAACATTGCAAAAAAATATTCAAACAGTGATTATGCAAAAACTATTCGTTAGACTGAATCAGGGTTTTGTACACATAAAAAACATGTAGATAGCTACTTGTGTGCAAATTTTCAGGGATTGCAATTAATAAATAGCAGAGCTATGGATTTTTTTAAACCATCGAATTTTCCGTTTTTCGGATTAACTTTGGTTTTAATTATCCGATCGGATAATTTGACCTTTTATTCTCTTCGTAATTTAGTTATCTACAAGTTGTCCAGTAGCGCCATTAAGATTACTACAGTAATTTTTATTTTATTTGCCAAAAATTATTGTTAATAACAAATTTGAAATTATTATTTACGAGTTCAAAAGCATGTAGCATTCATCTACTAACTGTTTTTCATATAATCGCACAGTTAGTTTCCGGGTATTTTTAGTTAATTTATAAGTATTATTATACTTTATTCGGCCCATAAGGGTTAGTTTAAGGAAGAAGTAAGGTTTTAAAAGTGCTATGATGCCTTATAAGATAATTGAAAGAAAAAATGATAACTCATTAAGAATAAATTATAATATAATATAATTTATTATAAAGACAGTAGTTTGAATGCCAAAAACTTTTTTTTCACCGTGCTAAAATATAGTCTTATTAAGGTCTTATATTATATCAACCTAGGTTTCCTAAAAGATTAACGATGTAACATTGGGCTTTATATTTTGGGCCTTACGTTACATTATTAATTAAACAGAACATAAATTAAGGAGGTTCAGCCAACTGTCGTAAAATGCAGAGAATGAACTGAAACCAAGAAAATATGTGAAAACGTCCCTGATTATTTTCGACATTAGTTATAGCTCAGACTAGATTAAAGTTTACTTCTAGTTTTGAGATTGATCTCAGAACTGAATTAAAATAATAATGTTAATAGAAAAGATTATAAATTGTTTTTAATTCATAAGTATAGGTAACGAAGAAAAAGGAGACAGCGTCGAAAAGCAAAAAAGTAAACGACAGAACTCGACCTCGCGGACCCGTCTACGTCTCGTGCTGAACATCTCACCTTCGCTTGAAATCGCTTAATTTCTCCCCTTGTCGCACAATGTACTATTTTCACCCTGTATACCCTGTTTAAGTAAATAATGCATCATTTCCATCTCAGCTACTATAAAATAAATTTTAATCTACATAGACTTGTTTTTTCAATTTCTCTTTTTATTTATTAATTAAAAACAAGATTTTGAGTCTTATATGTGCGTTTATTTCATCGAGAGAGAGAGAGAGAGAGAGAGAGAGAGAGAGAGAGAGAGAGAGACGATGATAATTATTATTATAAAAAACATACGTAAAAATGTAAATATAGAGATATAGCAACTAATTTCTTGCAAACATACTGCGAAAATTAGCATCGTTAAGCATTACTTACACTCAAATCGTACCACAGCTAAACCTCAGCTCTCTCATGAAAACCCACCCACCACTTACTCATCTCGAAGAATACAGAATAAGTGCATTTCGATAAAATCCTAAAAGTGCATCCCCGTAATTTTAAAAGAGCATAGGTAAAGGTCAGTTGCAGCAAAGGGAATAACAAAAAAATAACAAAATCAGATCGAGGGAAAGCCAACCAAGCTTTCTGTAGGATGGCTCTAGAGCATCATACTTGCGAAGTTTATCGATAAATCAAACAGCTGAGTTACACAAGCGTTGGAGCTAAGTTGCGAGATACTCGCGCATGTCTTGAAACACCAGGCGCGCATAATCAAAATGCGGCAGAACTAGCGCATTTACGAGTTTCTCTCTTAACTTAGACGAAAGATTGTTACTCTTAAAACGAAGTCGATAAAGCACATTAAAAAATAACACCTAGATTTTTAGTCGAGTTTACAATCAGGATATCGACTCGGTCGACGACTATTGAGGACATTTGGCTGATATCAGTGCGCATGTGGTGTTGCATAGCCAATTAACATCGCTTTAGTTTTAGCAACTTTAAACAGTAGACCATTTTCAGGTGCCCAATCAACGACTAGCTGTGCTTCCTTATTCAATTTTGCGATTTCTGTATCGAACGCTCGCGGGGAACAGTAAATATATATTTGCAAATCGTCAGTAAATAGCACGCATGTTGATATGCAATGCCTCAGCCTCGAAATAATAGAGTTGATATAAATCAAAAATATTACTTTTTTTTTACGTAATAGAATTTTAAAAAAGGGGATTACCACGTAATCATATGTTATTATGGTTGCATACCAATGATAAATTTCGAGATACTGATCAAATTGATTCTATCATAAGTGCTGAAATACCAAATGAAAATGAATATCCAAGATTATACGATATAGTAAAATAGTACATTGTGCAACAAGGGGAGAAAATAAACTATGCCAAGCGTGGGTGAGGTGTTCAGCACGAGACGTAGACGAGTGCTGCAAACACCTTTCCCGAGTCTAACATAGCTTTTATTCCCGTGTTGCACACCGTGGTTTTTCCAAAAAGGGCATGAAAGGGACTTTTTTATGCGTGAAAGTTGGGTAGAAGATCGTGAATTTCAAGTCGTGCACAAAAAATTTAAAAAATTTGAAAAAATTGAAAAATTTGAGAAATCAAACTAATCTATAAAATATTTGTTTAAATATTTTCATAAAGGTCCTGATACAGCTCTTGTGAAATTTTCAAATAAACATAATCCAGGTAATGAAGACAATGTAATCGAAAATAACGATACATATAAATATCATGAAATAATCTCTCCACTAGATATCTATGTGCATCTGAAGCTATATATCGCATATGGGAATTTTTACTACATAAGCAATCTTATGTAATTGAAAGATTAGCTGTTCATAAAGAAGATAAACAATATGTTTATTATCAAGAAGGATGTGAACACGGAATGATTGATAAAAATGTCCATTGACATCTCGGTTTAAATTAAATAAAGAAGATAAAAATGCAACGCAATATTTATATCACGAAATTCCATACCATTATGTTTTTAATAAAAAAAAGGAATAAAAGAAAAAAATGTATAAAACCTCTTATTAGTATAATGTATTTTGTAAATCCAAATAAGCGTGAAGCATTTTTCCTACGACTTTTACTATTACATGTATAAAATTCTTGTATATCAAGAAGTATTATTACTACTGATGAAGAATGAAATAAATGTTCGGCAAAAGCTGCAGTATTTAAGTTTCCAGAATCCATGCGTGAATTATTTGCATACATTCTTGTATTTCAAAGACCTATTAATTCGTTAGAATTATACAATGAATATAAATGTCACTTTATGGACCCGACATTAGTAAAAATTGAAGCAGAACAAAGAGTTTTGAAAAACATAGTAAGTATTTTATTATTATATGGATTAAGATGAAATGATTTCCATATATCTAGTATTGAAAATAATTACGATGATGAAGAATATAATAACGAATTACAAGTATGTGAAAATTTAGAAACATTAATTAATTCTTTGTCTACCAATCGAAAAAAATGTATGATCTGACCATTAATGCTACAATTAACAGTATAGAAAATGAATATTATTTTATCGATGGTCTCGGTGGTAGTGGTAAAAGTTATTTACATAACGTGATGATTGAATATTTAATTTCAATGAATTTTCCGTTCATTACAATGGCCTGGACTGGTATCTCTGCTAATTTATTAATTAATAGAAAAACTGTCCATAGTATTTTCAAGTTACCATTAAATATCAATGAACAAACGACGTATAATATTTGTGCTAATTCAAAATATGGTGAACATTATAAATGTGAAAATTATAATTTGGGATGAAATATCAATGGTTTCAAAACATGCTTTTGAAGCAATTGATAAATGATTTCGTGATATATGTAAAAATGACCTTCCTTTTGCAGGGAAAGTTATTGTAACATCTGGTGACTTTAGACAAACCCTGTCTATAGTACAGCATAAAAACAGAACAAAAATCCTTGAAACATATGTAAAAAGGAGTTTTTTATAGTCAAAATTTTCAAGACTAACATTAAGTGAGAATCTACGATTACAAAATCCAGATAATAAATTTAAAAATTGGCTACTTGCCATAGGTGAAAACAAAAATATGACTAAATATATATTGCAAAATAATATAAGAGAAATACCAAAACAATTTATTTGTGAAAATAATTTAATGACAGAAATTTTTGGACATAAAATTGATCCTAATAATTCAACATTATAAAACAAATTGATATTGTCACCGTTAAATTCTAATGTACTAAAAATAAATGAAAGTCTAGTTAAAAGAATAGATGGAGACTACTATATATACTATGGTGCTGATCAAATCCAAAGTGACGCAGATGACAAATTGACAAACACGATACTTACAGAATTTTTGAATTCATTAACACCTAATGAATTGCCACGACATTAATAAATATGAGAAAAGGTGCAATAATGAGTTGCTTAAGAAATTTAGACATTGATGGTAGTCTTTGTAAAGGTACAATATTGATAATCGAAGATATAAAACAATATGTTCTTACAGCAGAAATTATTACTGGAAAATATTCCGGTAAATAAGTATTATTGCCTCGTATCGATTTAGCTCCATTACTAGATGAAATACTATTTGGTATGGTTAAAAGGCAATTTCCAATAAGACTTAGCTTTGCTATGACAGTAAATAAATCTTGAAGCCAATCGTTTGACGAAGTTGGTTTATATGACAAAGTTGGTGTATTTAGTCACGGTCAGTTATATGTTGCATTATCAAGAATAACATCAAAAGAGAAATTAAAAGTTTTAAAATGACGAATATGCATACAAAAATAATACAAATATTACAAATAACGAATGTAAATCTAACTGATGTATTAAATATTGCTTGGCTAAGTAATCGCTACTAATAATACATTATTAAAACATTAATTTATATTGATTGGCTGAGTAATAGCCATAAATAATACATTATCAAAACATTAATTTTATATTGATTGGCTGAGTAATCGCCATTAATTATACATGACTGAAATATAAATTATACATTAATTGGCTGAGTAATCGCCACTAATAATACATTATCAAAAAATTAATTTTATATTGATTGGTTGAGCTATCACCACTACTAGTACATTACTAAAATTAGAATTATTTTTTATTGTCTAAGTAAACGTCATTATGATTATACATTACCAAAATTTAAATGATATATTGATTGACTAAGGTGTTTTTACAAATAGTACTTTACTAAAATACAAATTATGTATTAAATAGCAGTGTTATCTCCACTAATAGTAAATTCCTGAAATTTGAGATATTTTTTAAATAACTAAGTAATCGCCATTGATTATAAATAATAAAATTATAAACCATATATTGATTGATTATAAAGTAATCGTCACTGATAATACATTATCAAAACACTTAATTTATATTGATTGGCTGAGTAATTGCCATTAATTATAAATTGTTAAAATATTAAATTTCTATTGATCGGCTAAATTATCTTTACTAATAGTACATTACTAGAATTTAAATTACATATTAAATAACTAAATTATCACTTAAAACTAAATATCATATGTCATATTGATATTTGTAAATAAAATAAGAATTCAACATAATTATATTAAAATTAGAAATGTAAAATATTGGCCAAATAATCGCCACAGAAACTGTATTCAAAATACAAATGTTAGACATACAAAATAACGATTACTTATATAATATTTATACAATTTATTATTTTGTATCTCTAACATTTGTATTTTGAATACAGTTTCTGTGGCGATTATTTGGCCAATATTTTACATTTCTAATTTTAATATAATTATGTTGAATTCTTATCAACGATTACTTATCTAATATTTATACAATTTATTGAGTTTATTTTGTAGCAATATATCAACACTATCATAATTTATATATACCAAATCTTATTTCTAATTAATTTGTAATGCAGGCGTTATTATTCAAAATGTAACATTTAATAATTAACGACAGTCTCCACCCTGTGAAACGCAGAAAGCAAATTTACAAGTAATATTAATATAAATAATCATTTATAATAGTATCATTTCCAGGCTTCTTTACAAAAACAGGCACAAAACAAGATCATATCTGCACAGATGATTATTCGCAGCATTTCTTTCATCCAGACCAAATCTGCAAATTACGTCTTGTGATATGCGTTAATACAAAGAGCAGTCATCATTTCTTATTCACAAACAGATATCTTTTGAAAGCCAGATTATATCTGCACAGATAATTATTCTCAGCATCCCTTTCACCGTACTAAATCGTAGTCTCTGGCATTTTTGATTCCTAGCCACTGTTACCGTCTTTTTTATTTGTTTTTCTTTTTTCTTTTTCTTCTTTTTGGTTTCTATCTGCTACCATGGTAGTTCCATGTCTTGAGTGGCAGATGTGCTCTGAGGACTTCCCAGATCGACTACGCTCGGTTTTCTGCTCCGCAGACTTAGGGTAGTTTGTGTCTTCTTTCTCTCTATTCATGGTCGCTAGCACTGTTGCAAACCGTCATCCGCCGAGCAGAGAGCCCTAAAGCTGGCTCTTATGCTCCGAGCAAGATCTCTGATCGTGGGCTTCTGTGCTCCAAGCAGGTACTGCTTTCTTCGTTTCAGTTGATTTCTTCAACTGCCATATCACTTATAACTATTTTTCCATCAGGAGCCAAGTGCTTCTCCACCTCAGAGTTAGCCATACCCCTCCCCTCCCCAAATTCCATGGAGCCAGCATCGGCCACTTCGGAACCAACGTCGGGAGTGGGCTGTAAAAATTGATCGGCTTGGGGCAGTGTTATAATTAACTCACTATCTATATTTAGTTTATTTTCATAAAATATGCTCCGTGGACTAAACAGGCTAGGGGAAGAAACCCCATAGTTACTTATGGTTCACTTTCGCTCGACTTTCGGTCTACTTCTGATCAACTTCCGGTTTACCCTAACCCTAAAGTAGTTTTGGGGATGAAGTGAACTTATAGCCGGAGACTACCAGACACATTTTAATATAATAGAAGAGGAAATAGGAAGGATTGCAATACATTATAATTCTTATAATGTAATCTGTGTGTAATTGCAATATTATTATCACTATTTTCTCATCAACATGTGTCGTTTTGTCAAAAATCTATATGTTGTGGCATTCTTATCTCTTATGTATGACAATCTTTCTCTCGTGCAAATCGGTACGTGAGGTATGTCTGAGAACGGTTGGCTACATTCGGGCTTCTGGGTACGAGTTCTAAGATTCATTTAAAGCGGTACTAGTGGAAGGTGCCACAATAAAAGCACTCCAGGAAGAAGAAACCATTGAAGTAAGAGATCGGGACATGCTTACCTCAAAAAAGGAGGTACTAGAAGCACTACAGGAGAAAATTGGCGAGAAGAACATCATAGAAGTATCTACGATAAGATCTCTGCGAAAGACGTATCTGTATGGTGACACGCAGATTGCAGTGATACGGGTACCAGCTCAGATAGCGGCTAAGATCACTAAGCTACAGAAGATCAGAATAGGTTGGGTCAACTGTAGGATCCGGGTAGCTAACCACTAAAACGAGCCGTTCAGGTGTTATAAATGTCTAGGTTTTGGCCATATCGGAAGAAAGTGCACAGTAACTGAAGACAGAAGTAAACTTTGCTTTAAATGTAGTAAAGATGGGTACAAAGCAAAGGAGTGTAATAACCAACCCAACTGTGTACTCTGCAAAGGAGGCACAGGGGGAAAGAGTGACCATGCAGCTGGTAGCTATGGTGCAGTAAAATAGTGCAGTTGAATATGAATCACTCGCGACTGCACAGGACCTACTAAGCCAGTATGTCCGCGAGACAGGAATCGACATAGCCATCGTCTGTGAACAATACAGAGACATAGACAAACCATCGTGGGATATGGACAGTACTGGTAAAGCGGCGATATGGGCATGCGGAGACTCGACTTTCCAGGAAAAAATGACAAGACGTAATGAAGGATTCGTACGCGCTAAGGTCGCCGGCGTACACATTTACAGCTGCTATGCTTCATCCAACACGTCAATAGAAGAATTCAGACAACTGTTGGACCCAATAGTACAGGATGCTGTAGGAAGAAAACCGGTACTGATAGCAAACGATTTCAACGCCTGAGCAGTAGAGTGGGGCAGCCAAAGGACGAACGAAAGAGGACAAGCGCTATTGGAAGCATTCGCCCTCCTTCACTTGGTGTTAGGTAACCAGGGATGTTCTTACACATTTCCAAGAGGAGACGCAGGGTCCATCATAAATCTCATGTTTGTCAGCAGCTGCCTAATTAATTTAATTAGATCGTGAATGGAGCGATCATTACACAAATAGTGACCACTAAGCGATAATATTGAAAATAAGAATATCAAAACAGAGATCCAACGGGAGGGCAACGACAAAAAGAGTCGGTTAAAAAACAAAGGATTATAATAAGGAGACATTTTTGCTGGCTCTAGAAGAAATAGAGCTATTTGGATTTGCGAATGATAAGGTCGAGCAGGTAATAGGAAATATTACCCGAGCCTGCGACGCAACGATGCCAAGGAGGGCTTTCAATAATAGACGACCGCTAGTATATTGGTGTGGTAAAGAAATTGACGCGAGTGTCATCGAACCAAAAGACGGGAAATACTACAAGACTGGTCGAGGTAGAGAAATAGTAGACGCCTCAAACAAAGAAATAAAGAATGCTAAACAAATACTCTAAAGAAAATCCGAGAAAATAAACGACGGTGCTTTGAAAAGTTACAGGACGAGGTTGAGCTGAAACCCTAGGGGCGACCGTACCAAGTAGTAATGAAGAGATTATATTCCCCCTCCTAAGAGCCCGGAATTGCTGAACCGTATTGTGACCACACTGTTTCTCTTTTAACTGGAACAGCTGTCCCCGAAGCGAAGGCAAATGACAAAATCATTCCAACAGTCACCACAGAGGAATGACTAGCTGCATGCAAAAAAATTGGGAACAACAAGGCTTCAGGCCTGGATAGCATACCCAATATTGCATTGAAACAAGATATACAGGCACGCCCCAATGTCTTTGTGGACCTGTACAATTCATGTCTCGAAAAAAGACGTTTTCTTAATACTGAAAGAAGCAATGCCTGGTGCTACTACCAAAAGCAGATAAGCCACCTGAAGAAGCTGCCTCATACAGACCACTCTACATGCTGGACAAACCGGGCAAGACTTTAGAGCGCATAATCGGCGTTAGAATAAACAAAGTCATAAAAAAACAGGTGGACTGGCGGAATATCAATACGGCTTCAGAAAAAAACGCCCTACTCTTGACGCCGTAAGCTTAGTAGTCAACACCGCTAGAACTGCAATAAAAAGACAAAAATGGAAAGGAGGATCCAAGAAGTACTGTGTTATTATCACACTAGGTGTTAAAAATGTGTTTAACTTAGCCAGCTGGGGCAAGATACACGAGGCACTACGGGAAAAAGAGGTACCCGCATATATAAGAATGATTATGCCTGACTACCTAAAAGACAGAACCCTTTCGTATGACACAGAGAGCGGCACGAAAACCTAGCAAGTAACCGGAGGGGTCCCACAGGGGTCAGTGCTTGACCCATTATTGTGAAACATCATGTACGATGGAATACTTAGGCTAGAGCTACCCGAAGGGGCAACGGTTGGAACAGACTGGCAACAGACTGGACTTGAGCTTGCTAGCCATAAAACGGAGGATATTCTTATATCTAGTAGGAAGAAAATAGAGATAATAGCGCTGACAGTAGACGGACACAAAATAGACTCTCAGCCGACCATTTAGAACCTGGTAATCACCATGGACGGCAGACTAACTTTTAAGCAGCATCTCGAGAAGGTGAGCACTTAGGCAGCAAAAGTCGATGATGAACTATACGAAGGTTACTCCTAGCCAGTGTAACTACATCAATTATGTTATACGGTGCACCAATATGGGCAGACGCTATGTTAGTTAAGTCCAATGCACCAAAGCTAACAACAGTTTATAAGAGAAGTGCAAATTGTATTCTGACCACCACGCAAGGCTTATGCTTGCACGTTCACACACGAATCGCGCTCTTGCAGCAGACGGCGGGCCACAGGTCCAGGTTCAGTCCGCTGACGGCTGCTCTCTCTCTCTCTCTCTCTCTCTCTCTCTCTCTCTCTCACTTGAATTACTCTATTGACTCTCTCTCTCTCTCTCTCTCTCTCTCTCTCTCTCTCTCTCTCTCTAACTCGGCTCTCTTTTTTACTCTCTTACTCGCTCTTTTCTCTCGAGGCTCCTAATAGACGTCCGTCAGTGCTTCTGTCCTTGCCTCCTGGACTCCTCCCGGACCCGGTGGCAGCTGGATTCCTCGGTTGTCCCACGCCAATGTTGCTGGCTCCTCTGGTCCTCCCGATGGTGGACTGGTTTGCTGGCCCCTCTGGTCCTCCCGATGGCGGACTGGTTTGCTTCCTTCCTCTCGTACTGATCGGGATGGTCGCTGGCTCGTGCGAGTGTTAACACTTCCTAGTGCCAATGTGCTGCATCTGTAACTTACTCGCGCACTCTCGCAAACACAGGAGACTCTCCCAACCTCCTCTAATCGTCGACCTCGGGTCGACAAGCAAAGAAGAACACACGGACGCTCGCAAACGTCAACGAGCTCAGAACTGGCGGATTTCCTGCTGGTCCTCGCGCCGGTGTTGACGGTTAGATAGCCCGTTCCTCGAACTTAAGGACAGGCCGGCGCCGACAACAGCAAGACAACTCGCTTGTTTTTTTCCGCGCACTCTGAGCTTGGCTGCATCAACCAAGATTCCTCGTATCGACGCGGCTGCTACGTTTGCAACGTCGCAGGCAAAACAGCTGAATTAAACTGTTGCTAGACGAAGAATACTAGGTAGTAGATACAAAACGCTCCTCGGACTGATGCAGAGGAACGTAGGTCACAGAGTTGAGCTCTCACTCCCCTCCCCGATGCAGAGAAACGTAGGAGCTAGGGTTGAGTACCTCTAAGTGCTCCTCATACCAATGCTGAAGAACGTAGGTAACTGAGTTGAGCCCAGACTCCCTCACCCGATGCAGAAGAATGTAGGTGTCGGGGTTGAGTCTGTCTAGAGGATGGCTGGTCGATGCCGCTCAAAGTAGACGACCGGACGATGCTGCAGGAAGCAGGCGGCTGAACGATGCAGACTGGAGAAGACGGCAGGATGATGCAGCATGAAGAATATGAGTTTGATCCTGAACCCCTTATCACCATGGTGAATGGAGGAAGTATGGAAATGTCAATCTTCAAAGATGAAGCCAAAAAAGGCTAGTTAACGGATCCCACGGAAGTATTGTTCAACGATTGTACCTGTGGGGATCCGGTGCCGGAAGGCCACTTGTGCAGAGCTTGCTCTGCCTACTCCACATACAAACATCCCTAAAAGCGAAACGCTTTGCTTTTCACGTAAGACACTCGCCGATATTTAAAGGTTCTCTGATGAACACATACAAAGTATGCAGATATTCAAATATTGTTGATAAATTTATTAAACTGTAGTGGGGTAAGACTTGACGATGAGAGGAAACATTGTCTTTTTTTCCTGTTCTAATTACCGGTTGTGTTATTGGACGGTATTTTCAATATACTGACCATGCTTTATAGAAGAAATTCGTATTCTTATGGAACAGATCGATTTTTCAGATTCGTCAATTGCATAATCTAAATAAAACTACTCAGTTTCATTCGACTACTTTTATTGATCTGCTGCAGCAAAAAATAATGTTGAATTTTAATGACCATAGATTTGTGTATAAAAGATTTTAGGGATTCTAATGATAATAACATATAAAATTTATAAGTTAATAATACGATTAGAAAATAATAATCAACAGGACCTTTTTCGCAATAGCATTATTCCAGCTAAGAAAACAGACTAAACTATTCCTGATAAATGCTGCACTACGGGATAATACTTATTTAACATAGTAGATCGGTATTGATTTGTTTCTGTTCCTTTTTGCGTGTAACGGGCGTAATCTTCAGTCACGACAGTAGCAGCACTTCCATCTGTCTAGCAGCTATGGCTATGCCGGAGCCGGAATGGCAATACGACTAATTATAGCCTCTCGAACTGATGTTAGAGACTTGTGGATCTCGAAGGACTAGTTGGCAATAAACAAAAACACTCTGAACCGTTAACTTGAATTAATATGCCGTAAGAAAAGGCTTTGATATTTATTGAAAGATAGAGTGTATTTACAAGTGTTTAAAACTACGGAATAAATAACTGCGGAATAATAATAAATAAAAATAAATGAAGGCTACAGTATTAAAGTACCGACGCGTGAACAACGATATTGTTACGGACGACACTGTGAGGCGAGTACGTGCGCTCACAGTGTTTCGGCAATACGTGCTGAACTACACAAATCAGCGAAAGCGGCAGAACACCGTTCGCGAAACAGGCGGAGAGAGACAGAGTAGAAGCGAGCGAGCGCGCGTTGCCATGGCAACCTCATTGGTGCCGTGCGGGCTAGCGAAAACCGTCGAATTTTGAAATTAAGATGACAAGCTTCTCGAACCTTCTCGCTCTCTCTCCGCATATCAAACTAATGTTCGAACAACGACAGTCCCGCCATCTACGACATGTTGTACGACACTTATGACGGTTTATGTCGCGTTGTTGCGGCCTATAGTTTTGGAATTGTTGAACGACGACAGCGCCACTGTGTGCTCTCTCTTAAATAGATGTGTTCTTATCTAAATAGTTCTTAATTTTGTTACTATAAGGTTGAATGAGATTTATATTTATGGAGAAAATTATATCATTCTGTGCATTAAAAATATAAGCTAATGTATTTTAGCGATTTAATAATTTTAAGATTTTCCGTAAAAGCCATGGAGTCATGCTAGCAAATTGTGTAAGGAGTGAAGTTGCCTTCGATTACTAATAGTGTTAGTCTATAGTTATATTTATGAAGTTTATAAGTCGAATTGTTTGTCCAATTTTAATATTGAATTTTACACTCCATATTTAGTTAGTATTTTAGATTTTAGTTTGTTTCGACTTTTCAATTTTAAAGTGTAAATTATATTGCATATATTGTTGGTGCATAATAATATTGTTTGATATTTATTATTATCTCTGATTATTAGTGATATATGAGCGTGTATGTATATAATTTGTTGAATCGCACAAGTGTTCCATGTATGCGTATCCTGTCTTTTATAAAGTATTTCAATGAAATTATTAGATAAGTGATTTATTATAAATTAAAAACAGAAATTATTGTTTGTGTAAACTTTGTGGAATTTATTTTATTGCAGCAGGTTCTTTAATGTTTATGATGTTTGTAGCAGATGAATTTTTCTATCAGCCACTTGACTAGTAAAGTATATTATTTTAAATTTATTAAACTTAATCTTAATCTTGTATATAAATGATTTTATTGCATTTTATTGCAAAGTATAATGACATTAATATTTCATTATAGTCAAAAATTGCATAAAAATTTGTTGACGGTTAAAATTATGATTAAAATATTGTTCTTATTTTAATTTTTATTATTATTATTAGTATTAAATTTTCGATGCAATAATGATTGTTATTTATGATTGTTATAATTTGCTATGTATAATCTAGTTAGACTTCAATTAATGTATACAATGCATACATTACAATTCAGTAAAAGTATCTTGTTCAATATTTGTTTAAGAAGTCGATTCTGTGATGCAGTAACCATATACCATTGAGTTAATGATTTACATTTATATGTATTTTTATAATTATAAGGCATAGTGTTACGCTCAGAGCAAGCAACATTTAAGATTTATCGTTTTAGACTTTGTGTTTATATGCGGTAGTTGTATATGTATGTTATATACATCTACACATACATATATGCCGTTGATTCTCAGATGTATTTGTGATAAATGCATCGGGGAATCAACAATATTGGATTATATTTCCGGTGATCCGGTATGCCTGGGGTTCCTAACCTCACCCGTCAGCGCCAGAACCAGAGGTGGCCCCAGGGTGTCTGAAAAGTTCCGGAACGGCATGATAACATCCGAACTAACAAAGGTAAAAAAAATAAAAACACATGGTTGTTAGGATTTTTTCCCAGCTATCCGATGGGAACCTTAAATTTGACCTTGACCAAGTCCTTCAAGGTCATTTGAAGGTCAAATCGATTTTTTTAAATAGGACATCCTATTTTCGACCCCGGAAATGAAAAGAGCGGAAAATTTTACGTTCAAATATGGTCTAAAATATATTAAAATTTGACCATGGAAGGTTTGGACAAGGACAAATGCAGGTTTGATACGATAACTCGAAAATCAGAACTCGTAGAGAACAACATTTAAAACGTAATATTCATAATAATTATCCAGCTATTTGATGGAGACCTTGGTTTTGACCTTGACCATGACCTTCAAGGTCATTTGAAGGTCAAATCGATTTTTTTAAATAGAACCCTCCATTTTTGACTCCGTAAATGAAGGGAATGGAAAATTTAGCGTTCGTATAGGGTCTTGACCATTTTTAAATTTTGACTTTTGCAGGTCATGAAGAAGGTTCATCCCAGGTTCAGTTCGATAACTCGAAAACCAGAATTCGTAGAGAAAATTATTTAAGACACAATATTCATGATTATGACCTTCAAGGTCATTTGTAGATTAAATCGCGGATAATTTTGCGTCTTAAAAACGTATCCAATTTTAATCTTAACTTAACTTGATTGCTTCATCGCAAAATTCTACATCATCAACTAAAATTATTCCGATAGTCAAGCAACCCCATTGTTGAACATCCCTGACATTATAAATTTTTTAGTTATCATTATCTTACTTCTAAACTGCTTCAGCATAGTTTTCACCCCGTAGACTCAAATTACTCCACTTCTACTTTCACTTTTTAATTGCTTAAATTTTCTTGACACAAATAATAATAATAATAATAATAGTAACGTGTCAATTTTTAAACCTTCTATTAAATGGACAAGACTTGTTTAAATGAATAATGAACATTAACAATTTAAAGAAGGGTTCATAATAAACCATACAACTATTTTTAAAATTAAATTTTAATTTGACCATCAGAGATATTGTTAATCAAGAATTTCTAAAAAATTTCTTCGTTTAATCTTTTCAATCTCAGTCATCTTTTATCCAATTTCAATTTACCAAAGCTCATTTTTTATTTCTTAGTATCTCGTGATATGTAGATGTTGACAACATTTTTTCTGGAAAAGAAGTATTTCTCTAATTTTGTCTTGAAAATAGTGTTTTCTTGTTCATTGGTCATTTTTTTGTCGAATATTTTTCAGTAGTTAATTTGTCATTTTTCGCAGTCGTGCATATTTAATATCTGCATATAAACATGCAACGCCTTAATGAAAGAGAAAGAATTTCACTTTTGATGATGATAGGCTGGGGTGAACTTAGACGATCTTACGAAGATGCCAAAACTCTCTTCAATGAAACTTTCAGACTTGGCCTTACTCCAATTTCTAAATCTACAGTATCGAGGGCTGTCAGACGGTTTCATGATACAGGAAGTGTAAAAGATCGTCCTCGTTCTGGAAGACCGTCTACTGCAACAAATGAAGAAAAATCACTAGATGTCTTATTGTCACTCATAGAGGATCCCCATTCTTCAATACACAAAATGTCTCAACAACATGAAATAAGCAAGTTTTCTATTCAGAAAATATTAAAAACTAACAAATTCCATCCATTCAAGGTTAATCTTGTGCAAGAGCTGAATGAAGATGATTTTGATAGGAGAGTTGAGTTTTGCGAAGAAATGATGTCTAGGATTGTTGAAGATCCCAATTTTGCCTTCAATATAGTATTTTCAGATGAAGCTACGTTCCAATTAACTGGTACTATGAATAGGCATAACTGCAGATATTGGGCTCAGCAAAATCCTCACTGGATGAGCGAAGACAAAACCCAATATCCCGAGAAATTAAATGTTTGGGCTGGAATATTGAATAATCAATTGATTGGTCCCTTTTTCATAGAGGGTAATTTAAATGCAGCAAGATATGAGGACATGTTACGGATGCAAATCGTTCCTAGAATTATAGAGGTTACGGGAGCCAATTTTGAACACACGTGGTTCCAGCAGGATGGTGCAGCAGCTCACTATGGACGCAATGTTCGACAGTATTTGAATACTGTGTTCATTGATCGCTGGATTGGCCGCAGAGGTATTATCGAATGGCCCGCCAGATCACCTGATCTGACTCCTCTAGATTTCTTCCTCTGGGGATACTTAAAAGATCGTGTTTATAAAACTAAGCCACAAAATTTAGTTGAATTACGGCAAAGGATAATTGATGAAAGCACTTTGATTTCGGCAGAACACATTCAAAATTCTATTCATAGTTTTTATTATCGATTAGGTTACTGTCAAGAAACCGAAGGTCATCAGTTTGAACATTTGCTAAAATAATTCTTTCCTTAATTGGTCGGACTGAGTCTTGCCTTAACTGGTTGGACAAACCCAATAACCCAAGTCTTGCCTTAACTGGTTGGACAAACCCAATAACCCAAGTCTTGCCTTAACTGGTTGGACAAACCCAATAACCCAAGTCTTGCCTTAACTGGTTGGATAACACCAAGTCTTGCCATAACTGGTTGGACAACACCAAGTCTTGCCTGAATTGGTTCGACAGATTCTTGCCTCAATTGGTTGGAAAAACCAAGACCTGCCTTGATTGATTAAACCGCATCTAACCTTAAATGGTTGGGCCGAGTCTTATCTTAACTGCTTGGATAACACCAGGTCTTACATAACTGGTTGGACAACAACAAGTTTTGCCTTAATTGGTTGGATAGATTTTTGCCTTAATTGTTTGGAGAAAACCAAGAACTGCCTTAATTGACAAAAAAATGGGTGGTCCTATTTAAAAAAATTAACCTTCAAATCATCAGGAGGGTCATGGTCAAGGTCAAAACCAAGGTCTCCATCAAATAGCTGGATAATTATTATGAATATTACGTTTTAAATGTTGTTCTCTACGAGTTCTGATTTTCGAGTTATCGTATCAAACCTGCATTTGTCCTTGTCCAAACCTTCCATGGTCAAATTTTAATATATTTTAGACCATATTTGAACGTAAAATTTTCCGCTCTTTTCATTTCCGGGGTCGAAAATAGGATGTCCTATTTAAAAAAATCGATTTGACCTTCAAATGACCTTGAAGGACTTGGTCAAGGTCAAATTTAAGGTTCCCATCGGATAGCTGGGAAAAAATCCTAACAACCATGTGTTTTTATTTTTTTTTACCTTTGTTAGTTCGGATGTTATCATGCCGTTCCGGAACTTTTCAGACACCCTGTATATGCCGTTGATTCTCAGATGTATTTGTGATAAATGCATCGGGGAATCAACAATATTGGATTATATTTCCGGTGATCCGGTATGCCTGGGGTTCCTAACCTTACCCGTCAGCGCCAGAACCTGAGGTGGCTCCCCGGTACTGACAGATAGAGCATCACTCGCGGAAATAGCGCCAATGCGAGCCAACAGAAACCCTGGGTCGCTGTTATATCGGCAGGCACGACGCACAGTGGGAGAAAATGGACAAAATTCGAGCCACGCGTTATTTTTAATCGTAGAGCCATGATTTTTTTTAAACTCTTTAAAAAAGCATCAAGTTTAAGCTACAGGTGCGGAAATTATTGTATCACCTTACCCTACACCCATGCGACCCCTAGAAACCATCCACAAGCAGGCTAACTAGCCTAACCCTGGGAACAGCGAGTATAATCGCTTAATTTTTTCTTAAAATAATAAAGCCACACACCACAAGCCAGCTAACCACCTAACCACTCACCTCCCTACCCCTAGACACCACCCCTACCAAACCGCAAGCAGGCTAACTAGCCTAACCCTGGGAACAGCGAGTTAAATCGCTTTATTTTTTCTCCAAATAATTAAGCCACACACCAGAAGCCAACAAATCACCTAAATACTTACCCCTAAGGCCTATAAACCACCCCTACCAAACCACAAGCAATAAAACATGGTTTAAAAAAAAATCTTTATTCCTGTCGATTTTTCACATTGAACTCATTTAAGATTTAATATTTAGAGCGAAGAAATCGTGTCCTCGAGACTTAAACTTCAGTGTCATAGTTTAAATTTTGAAAAAAAAAGCAAAAGCACATAAAATTGCGGCTAACACGGGAAAATCGTGAAAAATTTCCAGAATTTTTTTACTTAAGAATGATAGACTTTAGAAAAAAATTTACTGAAGAAAAAGTTCTTAGATTAAATAAAAAAATACGTTGAAATTCTATCAGAATTTTTTGAAGATTTCTCGAATTTATTATATTATGGTATAATTTAATATAATTATTGATCATACGAGTGTTTGATGGTTAAATGTTTATTTTTGAATTTATTAGATTATAGTATAATACATACAAATATTGATCATACGATTTTTCGATGGCTAAATGACAACCTTGACGTGGTAAAGAGGCTTAAATCTGTTTCAACGCAGATGACTAATAGCAGTTCATTCAACAATTACAGCTAACAAATAATGTGACTAATTTACTTGTAATAATGTCTTGAATTACGTGGTTATACGATTTTGCATGTTTCCGGTCTGGCCTATGGAATGGGTTTTTATTATTTTTAGAAAAAATAAAGCGATTTAACTCGCTGTTCCCAGGGTTAGGCTAGTTAGCCTGCTTGTGGTTTGGTAGGGGTGGTTTCTAGGGGTTAAGTGGGTTAGGGGTAGGTATTTAGGTTATTAGCTGACTTATGGTGTGTGCCTTAATTAATTTAAGAAAAAATAAAGCGATTTAACTCGCTGTTCCCTGGGATAGATGAGTTAGACTGCTTGTGGTTTGGTAGGGGTGGCTTCTAGGCGTCGCATGGGTTTAGGGGAAGGCGATACAATAATTTCCGCCCCTGTAGCTTAAACTTGATGCTTTTTTAAAAAGTTTAAAAAAAATCATGGCTCTACGATTAAAAATGACGCGTGGCTTGAATTTTGTCCATTTTCTCCCACTGTACGTCGTGCCTGTTGCTGGTGACGGCACCAGGAGGCTTCGCGTCGTCCTCGGGAATACGAGAAGATCTGCGCGCGATAGCCATGAGGCCGCAACTGACCGTTTCGTACGAGTAGGTAAGCGCCGAGCCGCGAGCATATGGCAGCCGCGATAGTGTATAGCCGCGGAGAGAGGGAACGCGCGCGTGAGCCTCGGCGATAGAGAGAGAGAGAGAGAGAGAGAGAGAGAGAGAGAGAGAGAGAGAGAGATTAGATTAGATTAATTGCTCTTTATTTTTGTACATTTTGTTGTACATATAACAAATATAGTGTATTATGATAAAGGAATAAATAAAATTTGTGTAAGTGTATATAGTATAAGGTGTGTGTGATGTTGAGAGATGACATGAGATGAAAGAGAATGTATTTATGTTTGTGCGATGTTTATGTGTTTTCCAAATTAAAGAAATAATTTTTAGCTGCTTGTTTGAAGTGTGATATGGATAGTGTGTCGCGAAGTTGAGATGGAAGGCTGTTCCAGAGGTAGGAGGCGCTGATGAAAAATGAATTCCTCAGCGTCTCCGTCTTGAAGGACGGGATGTCCAGTGGAGTCACCTCGCCCCTGACAGGCCTGAGTGCGACGTGGAAGTCAAAATAGGCTAGTAGATAAGCTGGTATTGAGGTGTTGAAAATTTTTCTAAGAAAACAGGCCATGAAGTACTTCCTACGTCCGGCGGTGGTAAGCCATTGCAGCTCACGCCTGTAAGGGGAGATGTGCTCGTCCCTCTTTACACCATAGATGTATCGGATTCCCGTATTGACAAGCCTCTGCAGTTTTAAGTCAAGCTCTTGAGTCAGGTCGCAGTAAACAAGTGAGCAGTAGTCGATGAGGGGAAATAGGAGTGCTTGCACCAAATGTTGGCGCAACCTGAGGCTAGTGCTCTTCCGAAAGAAATATAGCCGATACATTAAAGAGTGAGCACGTTTACAAGTTTGTGTAACGTGCTCTTTCCACGTAAGTTTTGAGTCAAGCACCAGCCCCAGGTTGCGCACAGATGATTCAAAGTTGACCTGGGCCCCCCCTATATTTATATAGGTGTTAGCAGTAGAAGGTAGAGCATTGATATAGTAGGGTGAGCCCAGGACGATCGCCTTAGTCTTACTAACATTCAGCTTAAGTCTGTTTAGTGCTGCCCAGCCCATTATCCTCTCGGCGTTAGCACTCATCTTGTCAGAACAGGAATCGAGCTCCTCAAGGGGGCATTGACAGTAGATTTGCAGATCATCCGCGTAGACTAGATGGGATACATCTGAGTCAAGGCAGAGGCCAATGTCATTAATGTATAACGCGAACAATAAGGGGCCCAAGACTGACCCCTGTGGGACACCGGTGTTTAGTGGTAGGAATGTAGAGAGTTCGTTGTTGTCACCAATGACGGCCTGTTCTCTACCAGAAAGGTAAGATGCAAGCCAGCGGATAACCTGCTTGGAGAAGCCGAAGGAGGGTAGCTTTCTGAGTAGCCTGACGTGACACACTGTATCAAACGCCTTGCTAAAATCAAAAAGAAGCAGAAGGGTGACCTTCTTCCTGTCCATTCCAAGCCTGACATCATCAGTCAGCTTAATCAAGCCGGACTGCGTGCTGTGGCCAGTGCGAAAACCAGTTTGGAAACTATCAAGATAGAGTCTAGTTTCAAGGTATTCAGAGATTTGATTGTGCACCAGCCACTCCAGCGCCTTGGATAGAAAGCAAAGTAGGGAAATCGGTCGGTAGTCAGTTACAGCTGTAGGAGAGTTGATCTTGTTTAATGCTCTTACGAGCGATGATTTCCAGGCAGAGGGAAAGCATGCCTCACTCAAAGACAGGTTGAAAATTTGACAGATTAAAGGAGTGAGTATTGGTAGTGCTTTAGAGATTACAACCTGTGGGATGCCATCGCTTCCCCTGGCCTGGGTATTGAAATGTGAAACTGCAGCTAACACGTCCGATTCTGTGATGGCCCTGAAGATAAAGTGTTCAGGGAGGTCTAGACACTCGAGGGTCCGCAGATACTCCTCGACAGATGGAGCTTGAGGGTCATTTGAGATGGAACTGAAGTGTTCGTTGAGAGCATCTGGAGAGAACCGAGCAGGTGGAGAAGATTTAGAGGTGGTAATGCCAAGATTTTCAAGTTCTCTCCATATCTCTGCAACGTCGGTTAGAGTAGACAAGCGTGAATAATAGTAATTCAGCCTGGCTTCCTCGACCCGTTGATGAGCGTCATCCCTTGCGATTCTATAAAAGTATAGATCCCAAGGTAGACGACTTCTGCGAAAACGCCTGTAGAGCCTATTCCTTTCAGTTAAAAGGTCACGAAGAGCCGCGGTGAACCACGGGTGACGTTTACGTCCAGGTGTCACAGTCTTTAATGGGGCGAGATGATTTATGGCTTTTGTGATGTTTTCGTTGAGGATGGTGATGCATTCGTCAAGTGATGGTGTGGTGAAGGATGACCAGTCGCATGCGCTAAGGAAGTCCCTTAGCTTCTCAGCACAGATTCCTTTGTAGTTTCTGTAAGTGTAGGTATTAGGTACGTAGCGTGGAATCTGTACGTCGAGAGAGAGAGAGAGAGAGAGAGAGAGAGAGAGAGAGAGAGCCGCGCAGCTGACTCGTGTACAGTAGGCGTTAAGGCGCGTCGACACTCGCGAGCGTCGTTGGAAAATATGGTGCGTCGCCACTAGCAGTTTCCGTACTATTCGTTATCGTCGCGAATGACCGCGTTAGGTAGCGTCAAGATGAGACAATAGTGCCAATTCGTAATTGGCGCCGCAGGACGCCATTAATATTCATTATGACTCGCATTCTTTCGCGTGGGAGAAATAATATATAGAGTGCGTTCCGAATGCGTCTTTTCCGGGACGCGCAAGGTCTCGCGCCGCGATGAAGCTTCCTCAGCGTTCAATTCGTCGTCAACCCTGGAGCCGAACAGTTGGAGCAGTCGAAGTAGTAGTCTGTAGTTGTAAAGTCGTAGAGTCGTACGTATGGAATTGTCGAGTCGCGAGTTCGTAGAGTCGCGAGTATTCGCTTAAATCACGAACGAAGTTGTCACGAAGGAGATCGCGTATTTCTCGTCGGTTTGTTCTTGTACGAACCGCGCAAAATAAGCCAACAAGTATTGTCCGTTTCGGTTAGATGACGCGATCGCGGAGTCTGGATGGAGAGAGGTAAGGCGAACGGGACAAATGGTATTTTGGATCGTGGCGCCAATAAGTCGAGGACTAAATAATAGACTCGCAAATCCGAAACGCGAAACAGATAGCGACAATATATCAGAGAACTCTGGATAGCGCCGGCATCAGGCCATTACGACCGAGGATTCCTTCCTCCTATCATTACGCCACAACGGGCCTCCGAGTCCCGATTGTTCTCGTGATTTTCAGGAAACCAAGGGATTGAGACCAAGGTCCACGATTAAAATCCTAGACTTCGCGTTTCCCAGGATTTCCTACAGAGGCGAGTTGTCAATCGCCATCTTGGTCGAGCCGCGTCGGTTAAAAGGACGCCACCGCCATTTTGGACCACTGAAGTGTTGATATCGCGGAGAAGTACTGAATAAAGTGTTGAATTGGTTGTTTTTGGAGAATATTGAGAAGTCGCGTGATTATTAAAAGTCTTTAATCGAATTTAGGAGTCGCGTTTTGAAGCACAGACAGATTCTCGTACTACTGAAGGTAAATCGCATCCTCGCGACTAATAGTGCCGTAATTATGAAGTAACATTGACCGCCGTTTGGCGATAATACGAAAGCCTAAATCAATCATCAACCGTAACAAATCTTTGACCGTGGGAAAACATTGTAACCATATCTAATACACCCGGGGGTTGAAGAATATATTATGACATTTTTGTACAGCATAAACAATATTGAGTGACGATTATTTCAACCATTAGCCACGCCAGGCATACCTGTTCCTAGACCTACACGTTGTCCCCTTCTGTAGATGTAAGAGTCCGCGATAAATCGTGATAAAAGCAATATATTTATATAAGTGATTTGCTGCTGTCAGCTATAGCAGGGCAGCACAAATTTTGTGTACGACATGACAAAGTAGTCTTGACATATGCAAACCCCTACCGTTCACAGGCTTACAGGATACGGGCTGTGCAATATTATTTTGTGATGATACGTGTGCTTTTAAAAAAAGGAGTTATAAGATAGTAACAGGATTACAAGATTCACGAAGACAGAAGAAAGAGAAGGTTTAGTCAGAAAAAGGGTAAAAGGAAGTAGGGTAAAAACATCCTAAAAATTTAGTCTACGCATGGTGTACAGTTTAAGTGAAAAAAGTTAGTTCAAGCAAGTATGTGTAATATAAGGATATTTTGAAAATTTAGTCTAAGCGTTGTGCAGAATATCGTATATTCAGTTTATATAGTGAGTTTGAGTGAAAAATGATTCAATCAAGTATGACATGTAATATAAGGTTTTTTTTTAATTTAGGCTAGGCGTATTGTAGAATATAGTATATTCAATATACATAGTGAGTTTGAGTAAAAAATTTTGATTCAAGCAAGTATGACATGTGATATAAGGTTTTTTAAAAAATGTAGACTAGGCGTCGTGTAGCATATAGTATATATATATATATATATATATATATATATATATATATATATATATATATATATATATATATATATATATATATTCAATATACTATATTCTACACGACGTCTAGCTTTATTATATTTATATAATATTGGATATGATCTATTTTTTATAATGAACTGACTGAACTAAAAAAAAAAAGAATTAAAAATTTTACCAATTGATACTATTAATTTTAATTATTTTGTTGAAGGAGCTATTTTCTTAATAAAATACTATGGTACTTACCAGAACGAGGGGTATAAAAGAAGATTATCGTACATGAGCGGTTAACAGTGAGTTAATTAAAACACTGCCCCAAGCGGGTCAAGCTTTTCAGCCCACTCCCGACGTTAGTTCCGATCGGGTGAAAGCCCCGGTGGCCTATGCAGGCTTCATGGATGTTGGGGGGAGCCAATTAACTCAAACAAGACAGGAGGTTATAGAGGTGGGTCACCCGGCCCTCAAAGGAAGATAAGCCTCAAGTGACGCATCAGGATGTAATGGGGTCATAACCAGGGGAATGCACGAGTTATGATCTAAAATTCAGACAGCAGATCGTGCGGAAGAAGAGTTGATAGACAAGATTCAGAACCATCTGGACAAGATGGATGCTGTAGTAGGTCCAGCCAAAAACATTCACAAGAGTGTTAAGGATGACATGAGGAAGGTCATGTCTTTCTGGAAACGGCTCATCAGCGTAAGAGAAACGTCGAGCAAGACCAAGTCTAGATTTGGACTAATGATGTCAAATAACTCACAGACCTCGCTGAACTCAGAAGAAAAACGGGAGGTAGAAACGCCAAGGAAGAGGAAGGAACGGTCTCCTACACAGAACGAGACCAATAAGAAAAGAAAAGAAGAGGACAAGACGCCAAAGCATGGCCAGAGTGCGCCACTAGCGACAACTTCCAGCACTACTCAGTGCCCACCACCCACAACAGAGACATTACCACCCTGGAAGGGGGGGAAACAAAAAAGAAAAATAAGGCACTAGAAAATCTAAACCGCCAAGAGCAAGACCAACCCAACCAGAGGCTCTAATTATAAAAGCTAGCGACGGGAAGTCCTACGCTGATATCCTGCGAAAGATGAAAGTAGACCCAAAACTGAAGATGCTACGGGATAGCGTAAATAGGATACGCAAAACGACGGTTGGTGACCTAATTTGGAACTCCAACGCACATCAGAAGGGAAGGCAACGGAACTTCGACAAGCGGTGCAAGAAGTGCTAGAAGAGGGTGTCACCGTAAGAACCCTACAAGATGTAGAGTTCTTTGAAGTAAAGGATCTTGATGTTCAAGAGGTGAGGTTTTCGATGATTCAAGATAGTTCAAGATAGCAGCTCAAATGCAGTGGAGGAAACGGCAGTAAATTCTGTGCGCAAGGCATATGGCGATACGCTGCCCTCGGTAATTTAAATGCCAGCAAAAATGGCTCAGTAGATGATCGCAAAGTAGAAAATCAAAATAGGCTGGGTAGTATGAAAAATACGAGAAATAAAGAGGAATGCACGTCAACTTCGCTGCTATAAATGTCTAGGATTTGGACATATCGGCAAAAACTGCACAGTAACACAGGATCGAAGTAACTACTGATACAAGCGTGGAGTCGAAGGGCATAAAGCAAGAGATTGTAAAAACAAACCGAGTTGCGTTCCCTGCCAAAAAAGAGGAGCAACAGAGAAAAGTGACCATGCTGCTGGTAGCTACACATGCCCAGTATCGTGAGCGGCAGTGAAGAAGTTGAAGAAACAAAGATAATGATGATAGTGCAGTTGAACTTGAATCACTGCGAGACAGCACAGAATTTACTTAACCAGTACTTTCATGAGACGGAGGTCGACGTAGCCATTATATGTGAACCATACAGGGCTCTGGACGAGACATTGTGGGAAACAAACGACACTAGCAGAACAGCGATCTGGGCATATGGGAACCGTGGCATTCCAGGAAAAAATGTTGACCAGCAAGAAAGGATTTGTTCGTACAAAGATAGCAGGAATACACGTATACAGCTGCTATGCTCCGCCTAACGCACCGATCAAACAGTTCGAGCAGCAGTTAGATCGACTTGTGCAGGATATAGCGTGAAAAAAGCCAGTAATTATCGCAGGCAATTTTAACGCATGAGCCGTAGAGTGGGGCAGTAAAAGGATTAACTAAAGAGGACGAGTACTGTTAGAAGCATCTGCTTTCCTGGACTTGGTGTTAGTTAATTATGGTAGCACTAACACCTTTAGAAGAGGAGACGCAGGTTCTATTGTAGACCTGACATTTGTTAGTAGTTGTCTTATTGGCTCAATTGACAAGTGGACCGTGAGTGAACACTACACAAATAGTGATCACCAGGCCATAATAATGGAGGTAAGAAAATCAAGGACCAACAGAGTCGGTTGGAAAACGAAGGATTATGATAAGGAGATGTTCCTGTAGGTATCCTACCGATGGGATGTTCGCGAAAAGAGACAAAAGAGCGCAGCCATGCCGCGAATGCTGCGAACAAGCGCCGGCGCTGCCGCTCAGTTCCGTCAGTTTCGCTCTGACTTCCGACTACGTTAGATGTGCTGGAGAGACACAACACATCGAATAGTTATTGCTTTGGAGAAGAGTTGTCTACTTCTTGACCAACCCGACCGACCCTCTCCTACATTCCTACTGGCACTGGAAGAATTGCAACTCTCGGGGACGGCGAACAGCAAGGCGGAACAGGTGATGGGTAATATCACACGAGCCTGTAACGCGGTCATGCCGAGAAGAGTGCCCAATTGTAGACGACCACCAGTATACTGGTGGGACAAAGAGGTTGAGAGTGTGCGCAGCGAGTGTCACCGGACCAGAAAAAGAGAACAACGGGCAAGAAACAATTGAGATTGCACTTGAGATTTCGGGAAAAAGTAGATATTTTATGTGTTCTGGCTAAGTTCATTGCACAGCTTTCAAATCCCTATGGTTCGTAAAATATCAAGGTTTCAATTTTTTTTGAAAATTTTTTGATTCCTTATATCTCTAAAACAATGTAGTCAAATGCTTCAAAATCTAATTGGTGAATCACCATAAAAAAGCAATCTGCTGCTAAAATTTTAAACGATTTTGTTGAGCGGTTTTCAACTAAAGATTTAAAATGAAAAAATTGATAAAAAAAACTTTTGGACGGAAGTAATCATTGATCAACTAGTAAATTTAGGATAGGCAAAATATAATACGAATAAAGAAAATATAATAAGAATAATAGTATCGTACGTTATTTTATGACACAATGTGCGTAATACAAGATTTAGAGAGTGGATTTTTGCACGAGCGTGCGGTAAATCGAGGTTTACGCAAGAGCGTGTCATACAGTGATAATGTTTACTGTAATAAGTCAGTAATCTTTACCTGCAAGCGTTTTGCGCATATTTAAAAAATTCGTCGTCTAGTTGACGCAAAAAAATTAAAGTACCATGAAAAGGTACCGCTATATTAGCGCGTTCGAAATCCGAGAAAATCTGACAGCCGCTTGCAGAGTGTGTAAATAGATGCGGCTGATATATAAGGGAAGAGCTGAGCTGTGCGGGCATGCTATCATGCGCGGCGAAGAGCGCGTGGTGGGGGAAAGAGCTGCCGCTGCTTTCGTGACGATCGGCCTGTCGCGCCGCCGTGACGTTCGCCGCTCGCCGATTCACTTCTCAGTAAAATGTGTACACGGCGAGCCTATAGAAGTATTCACTTCAGAACTCTCAAGATACTTACGACGTAACTTGCCATGACCGTTTCATTTTGTTTATTGGTTAACAACTAAAATTTTCTCTTCACGTATTTTATTATAACGTCATAAAAACACCATAAGTACAATGGAACATTTTAAGTGCAAGAGTAAAAAAGTTGGTCTGGATCTTTCAAAAAGTCGTGGCAAGTGACTAAAAACACTGATTTAGGTAGTAAAATGTTATGAATTTTGGTCAATGAAGTTATAAGATGTGTAGATTATTTTTTCCAATCAGAAAAAAAATTTTTCCAATCAGAAAAAAATTTTTTCCAATCAGAAAAAAAATTTTTCCAATCAGAAAAAAAATTTTTCCAATCAGAAAAAAAAATTTTCCAATCAGATAAAAAAATGTTAGTCAATAGAATATTTTTTTTTACAGGATCTAAACCAGGCTTGATCCCTTAAAGACGCGGTCCTAGCAAGTATTGGAAAAACGAGGCCTAGAAGAACCCCGATTACCAGGTCGGAAGAAATATTCAGAAATAGTAATGAGGGAAGAGATAACAACGTGAGAAAGCGGCGATGCAGCATAAGATCTTAATTCCCGGAGTTCCTCTCAATGCACTAGAACCACTGACAAAACCCAAGTTACTTTTTGTACTTTTTGACATTCGTCATGACAAGGCGTGTTAATTGCCAAAGCGAAACAAACAGAAGGATTCCGGATCTATTTCATGAAAGAACTTGGAGTTAAAGTAGTCTATATGGTCATAATAACCTTCAATAATCATGATTTTTTAAGAAAAATTCAACATTTAGTTTCCGAGTTGGAATGAAAATCTTGTTTTTCACGAATTAGTAACAAAAAAAAAAAAAAAAAAAAAAACAGGAAAAACGAGCCTAGGTATAGATTAAAATCCATTAAATAGAAGCTGAGATCGAAGCAATGCAGTTTTTAATTATTTAGAGTATACAGGGTAAAAACAAAATTTTGAAGCCTAATATCTTTGAAACTAACTGGTTTCATAAACAACCCAAAGAAAGGGATCAAGGAACTATATAATCCTCACTAAATCTGAAATTTGAACTTGATTATTGCCTTTTTACTATAGTTATCGCGCCACATAGAAAAACGATTTTTTCAGTATTAAATGTTTTTCTCAGGATCTGCCCCATGAAATGACTTTAAATGAAAGTGGTGTATAGTCCTAATAACTTTTAACAGTCATGTTTTTTTTTAGAAAGATTCCACATTTTCTTTTCGAGTTAAAACGATTTTAAAAAACTAGGCTTAATGGTGTATAACAAAAGAACGAAGAATGATAGTATAAATTTTCTTATATAAATTCACTTTTATTAACTTTTTCAATAACTATATTAGAAAAAAACTAAAATCTCAAAACTAAAAAATTATCATAGAAAAAAAAGCTCCAACAAAATGTAAAAACGGACTGTTTTCTCACTACGTACTAGTAAAAACAAAGAAAATGTAACTTGGTGGTTTAAAATCCACCAAGTAGAAGCTAAGATACAGGCGTATACGAACGAAACACACACGCGCGCGTACAAAATTTTCTAAAAACACTATTTTTCGACTAAAAATACTTTAAAACATACTTCCTACATGTTTTTACACAAACTCAAAAAAATTACTATTACAGGGCTTCCTGAGGAAGGAAGCAAAACACAAATACATTCGCACCTACCTTTTTTTGCTACAAGATTTGATGGCTTTTGCATAGTTTATCCATTTAATAGGTATTTTAAGCCTGTTTTTTAAAAAGTTTTCTTGATGTATATAATTTGGTGAATCATCGATATCTACATGTCGTGAAAGTAGGTCATAAACTGCCTTATGTCTCATTTTAGAGTCAGTGAAATGTAAAACGACAAAAACAGACCAATGCCAGAGATTCAAGCTTTCAAGTTGAGCAGCGAAATTAGCATGTGTTAAATATGTAGCGTATTCCGACAAATGTAAATACCCCAAGCCACTAAGGGTTTGTTGTAATAACCAACTAGAATAAAATAAAATAAAACTTATATTTATAAAAAAATGTACTTATTAATTATACAGTTTGAAGATTGATTGTACTCAATAATTATAAGTTTTACATATTCACCTTAGTCTGTAATCAAATGGATCACAAGTATAAGTTTGGGGATTTAAAATTATTTCCAATGAATGATTTCCATTACAGTAAAGTTTTAATAAATGATAACTTAAATCATACAGAAATTGATTACTAGTAATGTCTGTCTGATATTCCTCTTTATAGTAATCAGGCCAAGGCCTCGGTGAAATATATGTGTCAGGCATACTTGAGCAAGAAGCGTCATAAAGATCTAAAGTATCTGTTATTGAAGCTGTAGGTTTCGATATATACCTATATAAAAAAAAAACCTTTGTCACGAAGGAACAGAAAAGGACAGGTATTAATTTAATTTTCATCCAACAAACCATAAATAAATAGCAAAAGTTCTCTTCCAATCCAAGCCTCCATAGACGTCAATAGTTTTATTTTGTCGAGAAAACGTTGGCAATCCTGCTATTAACATGAATAGTTTCAATCGATCCACAGACAAGTTTTCATCGACATTGGTATCATGCCAAAGTTCAATTTGTTGTTTAATCAGCTCACGTACTGTTAATGTGCCACCCATTTGCGACAACAGAAGAGCAAGACAGTGATCACCATTTTCTAAGGCTAATTTACATGCTTCTTCCAACTGATTAGCTAGTTCATGAAAATAAAATAAGACTTCTATAAATGAATAAAATATAAGTAGCAAATAACGCTCGCTTTGCTCGCGGACCATATGTGTTGTTTATTATTTTTCATTGTGGAGCAGGTTTTACAAGAATAAAATATGTAAAAGTTACTTTTTTAAAATATAAAATATGTCAATATAATATTTTATTATTTTAATATAGTTTGTGGTGCGATAAGATAAGATACAAAAATACTTTTTTCAATATGTACTATTATCAAAAATTTAAATTAATTTTTATAATGGTCCAGTAATCTGTATATAATTCTGATTGATTATTATTATAAATAATTATTGAAAACGATATAACAGATGATTAAAGTGTAGAAAAAGCAACAAAAATATATATTATTACGACAAAAGAATAATTAAACATTACATACTACAATGATATATTGGAATTATACATGTGTATATATATGTACTCATATGAAAATATATAAGTTTATGGACATTTATTGTGTTAATAAAATTAATAACATACTTTGATTAAAAGAAATGAAATATACGCAATAGAAGATTGTTAAGAACAACTATTAAAAGTTAAGAGACAAAGCAAACTAAGATTTTCATCAGCTTCGGGTGCGTAGTTGCACGGGTTGTGAGATCTTATTAAAACATGTGTGTATATGTATATATATATATATATATATATATATATATATATATATATATATATATATATATATATATATATATATATATATATATATATAAATTCATGTAGTCTGTAAATGTTAACACGTGACGAGAGAGGTTATTTTCGCGTTCGAATCGCGAAGCACGCGTGTAGAGCATTTCATAATAATATGCATGACTACATTACATATTATTATTGTAGTAATACAAATTACAGTACTTAGACTTACCTGGTTCGGATTAAAGCGATTAATAGCGATTAAGCGCACGGCAAGATGACTCGCTTAGCAGCTCTCAGTAGTTGCGGTAGCCAGACATGTAATGTCACATGTGAAGCACGCTCTGACGCTCATATTTCTAATCTCAACACGGAACGAAAGCCGAAACTATACACACTCTCGATAGAGCGCGCCACGCTATGTATAGTGGACTACAGAACTAACGGTCCGCGAAACAAAATGATTGATTACTGATTAAAAAAAAAACAAAGAATTCAAAGTATCTGAAATGCAAAACTAAAAAATTACATATGATTTAATAACTATACGCTCGCATTCTTAACAGAGAATATAAAAAATCAAATTATTAATTATAAATTCAAAAAATCCGTGTTTCTCAAAGAACGATCAATTAGATTTGCCTAGAAACCAATCAGAGTCACCTATGAAAAGCTTCACAATCATACTATATTGGTATCCTCCGTGGTTTTTGGTGTCTAGGTGTGAAAGTCATTCAAGAGCAGTGTCTAGGTGTACAGGGTGGCCGATGACGAGGTCTAGGTGTTTTGCATCGTGGTTTTTGGTATCTAGGTGTAGAAATAATCCAAAGGGGTGTATATCAGAACAATTAGTGATTTCATGTTAGTGAAAGTATCGTTTTTCTTAAAAGTAAAATCTCGGATACCAATATAGTATGATTGTGAAGCTTTTCATAGGTAACTCTGATTGGTTTCTAGGCAAATCTAATTGATCATTCTTTGAGAAACACGGATTTTTTGAATTTATAATTAATAATTTGATTTTTTATATTCTCTGTTACGAATGAGAGTGTATAGTTATTAAATCATATGTAATTTTTTAGTTTTGCATTTCAGCTACTTTGAATTCTTTGTTTTTTTTTTAATCAGTAATCAATAATTTTGTTTCGCGAACCGTTAGTTCTGTAGTCCACTATACATAGCGTGGCGCGCTCTATCGAGAGCGTGTATAGTTTCGGCTTTCGTTCCGTGTTGAGATTAGAAATATGAGCGTCAGAGCGTGCTTCACATGTGACATTACATGTCTGGCTACCGCAACTACTGAGAGCTGCTAAGCGAGTCATCTTGTCGTGCGCTTAATCGCTATTAATCGCTTTAATCCGAACCAGGTAAGTCTAAGTACTGTAATTTGTATTACTACAATAATAATATGTAATGTAGTCATGCATATTATTATGAAATGCTCTACACGCGTGCTTCGCGATTCGAACGCGAAAATAACCTCTCTCGTCACGTGTGCTCGACATACTTATGCACGCACTTACGGGATACTTACGGGACGGAACATACAATTTACCGAGAGGCTGAACTCAATGGCTTTAGCGTCAAAATTTTCATACAGATGTTGAAACCAAAATATAAATTATGCCGCTTACAACAATAACAATTTGATTTATTGTTTTAATAAGTAACATAATAACAAACATTGTAAAACAAGTAATCATATTATATCCAAGATATTTTTATGACTTTCATTCAACAACTACCAATGCTAGAGGGTTAGAATTTTGCATAGTAATTTGTTTTCATATACTACATCAATACATCAAGTTGTCATTATTGTAAGTGATATAATTTTTATTAGTGTACCAGCACCTGTATGACAATTTTGACGCTAAAGCCATTGAGTTGAATCTGATAGTATGGATCAAGACAATTCAATGAAAACTGCCGTCGTAGCCTAATTCTACACAATTTTACAAGTAACTAAGCAAAAAGCCAGATGTATATCTTTAATACAGCCAACGTAATACCATTCAAGGTCGAATATTCACTGACTTAACCCATTAACGTCCAAAACAGAGAAATCGTAACTCGGTTTTCAACCGTAAATCTATCACATATTCCACGGATATATTCAAAGCAAACATACTTTTTCTGAAGTATTTTTTTCTCTACTTTCCATTTCTGGTATCAGAATTGCGTATTTTTCACTCAAAAATCCAATATGGCGACGTTTAAAAGAAAAAATGCAAAATTTCGATACTTTTTTTTTTAAAATCCAATTTCTTGTTGTGTTAACGTTGAAGACGGAACTTTATTTTTCAACTATGAGTGCATAAATGAGTTGTACTTTAAATTCAGTTTGGTCCCGAATCCAGAAATTCAATATGGCGGCTAGAAAATGGTGCCTGAAGCGCAAAATTTTGCCCAAACTTTCACGAATTTTTTTCACGAATATAATGCATTCGACGAAAAAATCAATAAGAATAAAAAGTGCTTAGAATCAATCAAGGAATATGTCTAAATTTTTTCACTGAGTTTTGAGCAACTTTTTTATTTTTGCCAATTGGCAATTTATGACAAATTGGAAAATTTCATCGAATCGTCTCGAAAAAATTCAGATATACTTCTTGGTCAATTCTAAGTACTTTGTATTCTCTAACTTTTTCTTATATAACGCTGTGTTTTTGAGTAAAAAATCAAAAACCTTAAAATTCCTTTTATTGAATGCTGAGAAAAGTATTATTCCTATAAATATATTCAAATCTGACATTGCTAGACTGCAATTATTCATCTTAGTTGATTCTATAATATAATTTTTAATTTCTTTGCAAAAAAATGTCCCAAATAGGTCAACTGGACTCATATTTTTAATGTCTTTCTTATGACTATCAGATAATAATATTTCATTTTCAACTTTGCAGGAATAACTTTTTTCTCCGTCGATCCATTTATAAATATATTCATTTTCCAATTTAGATTGATCATTCGTATAATTATTAGAAGTTTCTGCGTATGTACTCAGTAATAAGTTATCAATAGATTCAGAACCAGAATCTTCGTCACTCTGACCAGAACTGCCCGAATCATCTGGATTAGGTACCAAAATATTATGATCATCGTTATCATCAGAATAATCTTCTTCAGACTCTAATTGAGATCTTACATTTCTCCGGCGTTTTGGAGCCATTACAATTTTAAAACTTGAAAAGCTAAATACACAATTATTGATTTTTTCGTCGAATGCATTATATTCGAGAAAAAAATTCATGAAAGTTTGGGCAAAATTTTGCGCTTCAGGCGCCATTTTCTAGCCGCCATATTAAATTTCTGGATTCGGGAACAAACTGAATTTAAAGTACAACTCATTTATGCACTCATAGTTGAAAAATAAAGTTCCGTCCTCAACGTTAACACAACAAGAAATTGGATTAAAAAAAAAAAGTATCGAAATTTTGCATTTTTTCTTTTAAACGTCGCCATATTGGATTTTTGAGTGAAAAATACGCAATTCTGATACCAGAAATGGAAAGTAGAGAAAAAAATACTTCAGAAAAAGTATGTTTGCTTTGAATATATTCGTGGAATATGTGATAGATTTACGGTTGAAAACAGAGTTACGATTTCTCTTTTTTGGACGTTAATGGGTTAATCTATTCACTCATAGTCAATATTCACACTTTCAAAGCTTATCTCTGGCTATCTTGGACACACAAATATTATAATTTGCTTTGTATAATGTTTGGCTTTGTATAATACATCAAAATAGTAAACTTCACGTCCTGAGTGTGCGGCTATTAATTTACATACATGTAGGATAAGATTGTCACTTTTAACACACACTTCTTTGAAACAATAAAAAGTGAGTTTACGTTGCATATGAATAATTCTACTTCTCATGAGATTAATTTGAATCTCAAAATACGTATATTTTGTTTAAGAATTTGAAAAAAACAAAAGAGTAACATAGAAAAATACGTAATAATGCATGCAATTTAAAATTATGTAACCATCAGTATTTATATTGTTTATTCAACATTAACAATTATAACTATTTTTTAATACTATCGTTTTTCCTTGCTTTAGGTTTTCCAGGGTACATTTGAAGCTATTACAGCATTTATTTCTTTGTTTACTATTATTTTTAAATAAAAAAGTGTAAACATTTTCTATATCATTAATTTTTTATCGAAGACAAATCATTTATAATAATATTGTGTCAAAATTTATTTACACATTACAATATAACTTCAAACATCCTATTACACCTTTACACCTTGAATACTTAAACTTTAAAAATTTCTAAACTCAAACTTAAAAACTTACAACTTACTGAAATGAAGATAAACTTTGATTAAAAACGAATCTTGAAATTGCAAATAACTTTCAACTAAAAATATTACTTACAAACTACAATTTTTAATAAAATTCATCAATAGAATCTTATTTTTTAAATTATATTTAATTACCTTTTTACTCATATTGCATTTCTTATTTTAACAGCATTAACTTTTTTTAATTTCTATCGAATAATAATTAATATAATAATTAATATGTAACAATGCCTTCCCGAAGAGTAGTTCGTACACAAGAAGAAGAAGTATTTCAAGAAAATAGACGAGAAAAAAGAGCTGAAAACGAAAGGCGTAGACGACAGGCTGAACGTAATGCTATTATCGATGAATCCAGAAATCAACCTGTACTCCAGGATAATTTATGACCAATGAATATTTTATGTACACATTGTAGAGCACAGCATTTTGTTGGAGAAAAAGTATCGAAAAAGGGATTTTTTTATGATTGCTGTAGTCATGGAGCAGTTCATTTAGAACCTACACCTGTTTTTCCTACAGATCTCAAAGATTTGTTTAACGGATCTCATGCTAAATCAAATGACTTTTTTTTAACATATACGAGTCTACAATAATTCATTGTCCTTTGCTTCTTTCAATGCTAACTTAGTTTATTTTGCTTCAAGACGTTCAGGACAATATTGTTTTAAAATTCGAGGGCAAGTATATCTCTAAAAATAATTAACTTTTAAAAAAGTAAAAGGTTAGGCGAGTTTGATATATTCCGCAATGAAATTTTAGATAGAAAAGAACTGAGATCAATCAAACAAAGCCAAGTTTATTATATTTAATCGTAAAGAAGCGAGGAACAACTCTCAAGATAATTACTACGTAACTTGCCATGCCCGTTTCATAGTACTGTAACTGGGGTTTTCGTGCTACCCCAGTTATGGTGCTATCCCTCGCCCGGGGCTTGGAAAATGACCCGCTGGCGCCAGGCGCTCCTCGTGAACGCCAAAGTCTCGCGACTCTTTGTTTCCCAGCGCGAGGATTTTTGCACGTGGTTTGCTCGGCTAGCTGCAGCCCCGAAAACGGTAAGGAGAGAGGGCGGTTCGGGATAATAGAGACACATGGTTTATCAGACGGAACTGTATATTCTTAATAAATTCTTACAACTTATAATCGACTCGTACAAATTACTAAGATGACCCGTGAACATAGATAACTCCGACAAGCAAATACCCGTACACGAAAGATATCCCGCGTGACTCGCACGCGTCTCAAGGCTCAGAAAGCAACCAGATCACACACACTCGCTCGCACTTTTCATCTCTCACTCACTCACACAATTACGGCGCACATGAATTCCGCAAACGCCGAACGACTTATCCTAGAATTGCCCGACCACCTTACGCCTCGTGCGTCCAAGTGTCGGCACCAAGTATTAACCTACGTTTTCACAAAATAACTCTACACTTCTATCATAAAAATCCTTAATTCTACACTTAGCTTATTACTCGAGAATATATACGAGATAACCCTTTATTCGACGGAACACAATACAAAGAGATAAAGAAATAAAGACAGCGAGATAACCTTTTCGTTCACGAAACCGAACGTGGAACTGCCGTTCATCCGCGAGACGGATACGACCGAAGAAAACGGAAAACGATTCACTGACCTTAAATCCTTCTAGCTGGAACACCGGGTGAGGTTGAAGTTGAGGCACGTCGGGAGCAGTCGGGGCAGGCGAGTGGGCTCGAGCGCTCGCGGCTCGCGGCCGCCACTCTACTCTCCCTAGCCGCCGTACCGCGCGCGCGCTGATTGGTCAACGCGTCTCGACCGGACGGCCCGCTCGCTCGCAACACTATCGGTTCACGCGCCGTTGCCGAGTCGCGCGGTCGCTCGTGCGCGCAGATAACCCCGCGGACGCGATGTCGAAGCAGATAGCCGCGAAATTCGAATTCGTAGTGACTCCCAATGCCCCGTCGTCAGGGTCCTTGACTTGGGCGGGATCTGTCACTACGAACGCGAGACGCTGTAGTTTTTGTTCCTGGCTTTCGTGCGGGAGAGCTGCCATCACGCTGGTCCTGCTGCATCAGACGCTCACGTAGGTAGACCCCACGAAGCGCTCCGCCACCTGCATCGGCTGTCTTACGGTGCGCGGGGCCGACTTGAACGCCCTGTCGAGGTGAAAGGTCGCTGCTACTGCACCAACGTTGCTCGTCGTCTCCTCGCATCTCTTACTCACGAGTCGGCATACGCTTTGTCCTTTTCGTCCGTCGCAGCCACTGCTCCTCTCTCATCGTTCACTTGAAAAAGAAACTACGCACTTAGCCATGTTCACTCTCTCATTCACACAGGTAGCCTTGAGACGCTCCACCCCGACCGCGTCGAACGTCGTTGTTACACGGCGAAATTTTGCCGTGTTACAGTACTTAGTACTTATAGTGTTTGTATGACGTTCTCATACATAAAAAAAAATTTAGTTGTTCACTAATAACAAAAAATGAAAATGGCATGGAAAGTTACGTAGTAATTATCTTGAGAGTTATTCTTCGCTTCACTACAATTAAATATAATAAACTAGAAGCGGAGGCCGACCGCTCACAGACCTCCGGGACAGCGCTGGAAGCCGAGAATCATCTCTAATGAGATCCTTAAGGCACCGCTGCCGCTCCCACTAGATAGGGCTACGGCGGCGGTCGATTTTACGACCTTCGACTAAAGCGCTCCGCGCCTCTTAGTCATTTTTGAGTCCTATTTGGGATAGGCCATGTAATAACTAAAAAACAAAAGACTCCTAGGAGTCTCCCCCCTCTCTCTCTCCTCTTACAAACTGGGTGGTGTAGCCTACACCGGGTTGGGCGGCCCTCTCTCGTCCAGACTCGATCCAAGAGTCGACCTAGAGAGGTCCGAGTAGTGTCCGCTCTCTAGGCAACGAAGAAGCCAAGGATAAGGAGCCTCAGCAGGCCTCTCCGACTAACTGCCTGCCATCTCGCCGCCTGCTTGTTTTGCCTGAGATTAGGCCCTTCTCCACTCCGCTCTCCAGAGAGCGAGCTCTGCAGACACCAGCGGCTGCGCAGCGCAACGGACCAGCGCCCGCGTCTCCCTCCGCTCGGCCTTTTTTCAGGCCACCCCAACAAGCCCGCTTACATCAACCAAAAACTACGGGGCAAACTACCTAAATGTTGTCATCGGCAACCCTTTACACCTGGACACATTCCTCAAATGATTTTGATACCTAGACACAAAAACCACGGAGCGCACCACCTAGACCTCGTCATCGGCAACCCTGTACACCTGGACACCTTCCTCGAATAATTTTTACAATTAGACACCAAAAACCACGAAGCGCTCCACCTAGACCTCATCATCGGCCACCCTGTACACCTGGATACCTTCCTCGGATAATTTACACAGCTAGACACCAAAAACCATGGGACGAACTACCTAGACGTCGTTACCGGCCACCCTGTACACCTAGACACCGTACTTGAATGATTTTTATACCAAGACCCCGGAAACAACCTGAACCTTGTCATCGGCTACCCTGGCAGACTAGTTACTGTTACTGCTCCGGAATGCAAATTATGCACCGGAAACCTCTTAATTCTAAATATCGTAATATATTATTACTGTTCCAAAACATAACCTTAAAATCAAGCAGACAATTTAAACACATTTACTCTGCGCAACTTATAGAAATCTGTGGAAAAGCGATACCCAACTGTATTACACATAATAGCTTGTGCGGTCAACTTCACGCTCCTACTACTTTTAAGCTAGAAAGCTAACTTCACGGTCCTACCACACTGGAGAAAAAAGTAGGGATACTGTTTTAAGCATTCGTGATATATTAACTCGTTTATTATTAAACGAAACGGCTTTTTAACAAATATTTCTATTAGAAACCATAGTTTATCTCAGAAAACATAGTGATAAGTCAAAAAAACTCACGAACAGTAAAGATAAGCTTTTTTTTCGGTATCATGAAACATCCGAACACCAATATAGAAGTGGCGCTATACAGGACAAAATAACAGTCTAGCTTACGGCCAACTTTTCATTGTTGATCCACTAGAGGCTATACATTCAAGAATGAAACAAAATTCTGATCTTCCGTATGAAACATTAGAAATTTCAGATAAGGTAATAAGAGAAAAATTAATATCTTTGCTAAATCATACGAAATGATGATACAAAAAATAAATAATCCTTAATAAACTTTGATCAAACAGTACCAGAATTACAACTATTATTTTCATTAAAACCAGGAACTGATGCACGAAGATACAATTTTCAACGAACCAATGAAGTAGCTGCTATTTTTTCTACAACAGCTGATGGAGAAACTCCAGAATCTTACGTAACTATTCGGAATAAAAACACAAAATCTTTACAATATATAAGTACAATGGACCCAAATGTAGAAACATGGATTTCTTCATTATTCTATCCTTACGGCAATCAAGGATGGCATCAATATTTACAGTGTTTAAATAGAAATAACGATGGTGGTAATAATCGACGTGTGACAAGTTTGGCTTACACAAGATATAAATTAGCTATTAGACAAAATGAATTTAATCGTTTTCTTTTGGGACGCCATCTATTTCAACAGTATGTTGTCGATGCTTATGTCAAAATTGAAAAAGATACAATTACATATGTCAAAAACCATCAAAAAGAAATTAAGGCAGATACATATCAAGGGTTACATGATTACTTGCAAAATTCGGCTAATGATATTGGTAGACAAGTTTGTAAAATAATAATTCTTCCATTAACATTCATTGGTTTACCTCGCCACATGCAACAGTGTTATCAAGATGCAATGGCCTTGATTAATCGGAAAGGTAAACCTGACATCTTCCTTATAATGACATGTAATCCCAAATGGCCAGAGATAGTAGAAAATCTTTTACCTCATCAACAGGCTTCTGATAGACCAGATATTGTAGCTCGGGTATTTTATTTGAAGAAAAAACGCTTATTAGATTTTGTTATCAAAAAAAAATCTTTCGGCGAAGTTGCAGCATATGTATATGTAATTAAATTTCAAAAGCGAAGTCTACCCTACATGCACTTATTAATAACTGTGGCTTACGGTTCTAAGATAACCACTTCAGAGATTGTTAATAAATATATTTCTTCTGAAATTCCTTATGCACAAAATCTTAGATTGCAAGAAATTGTTTTAAAAAATATGATACATGGTTCATGTGGTAGTTGGTGCCAGGTAGATAGAAAGTAATCCAAAAAATTTCCTAAACATTTTGTAAACGAAACAAATATGGATGAAAATGGTTATCCTAATTATTGCAGGAAAAATACTGAGATTTGATATAAGCAGGCTAATGGTAACAAAGTCGATAATAGATGGGTCGTACCATATTGTCCTATTTTATTAGACAAATTGGATTGCCATATTAAGGTCAAAGTAGTTATGAGTATTAAATCCGTTAAATATTTATATAAATATATTTAAAAAGGTCATGACGCTGCCACTGTAATCTTGCTCGATGCTAGGTACGTTGGACCTGTTAATGCATGTTATCATATATTACGTAAAATATTACAAGATAAAAGGCATGCTATAATAAGATTGCCATTACATTTACCGTATCAACATACTGTTATGATAAATGTCAGAAATATTACAGAACAAAATTCAAGTTCTTCAAGCAGCATGTTACTAGATTAGTTTAAATTAAATTTAGAAAATCTAGAAGTAAGACAGTATTATTATACAAATATTCCAAGCAAATTTGTTTATAAAAAATGTAAGATTGATGGTTAATTGGCTTCAAGTTGGCAAGTCCGAATATAAAGTTTTCAATCCATCTCAAGTAGAACTATTTCATTTGCGTCTATTTTTACGCATGTTAAAAGTGCTACAAGTTTTGATTTCTTGAAAACTGTTGATGGTATCACACACCCAATATTTACAGCGGCATGTTTAGCTTTAGGTCTTATAGAAAATGATGAAGAATGGATTAGAGCCATGGAGGAAGTAATCGTGTGGATGATGCCTGTGCAACTTGGCCGATTATTTGTTCATATTTTGATCCATTGCCAACCTATTCACCCTGAAGAATTATGGAATAAATTCAAAGACTCTATGCCTGAAGATTTTTCACGAACAAATGAATTAGCTATAAGTCGCCAGAAAGCTTATGCACATATTAATATTTTATTAAATATAGAAGATAGAACTTTAAGTGATTTTTCTACAATAGAGCAAATAGTCGAACTAAATGTAGCATGTGATGAAATTGAGGAAGTAAGTTTGCCATAAATGGCTGTCACGTGTGGATACACGTCACGGGTGTCTGATTACTATAAGAGAGCGAGTAGAAGAGTGCAATGCGGTGGCGGCCGAACGTCTGCCTTGCAAGCCACAGGATCCCGATCAAGTCCGGGGTCTGTCACTTTTCGTAGCACTCTACACTCGTAACAGGCAGAACTTGATCAACAACAGTATGAGAACTTAAATAATGAACAAAAGGAAATCGTAGATACAGTTCTTCGTGCAGTTAATATTGATGATCATGATAGAAATATATACATAGATATATATGGGTGGTTCTCTGTGAAATCGGAGATGAAAATTTTAATTTTTGTCCAAACTGTATATATATATATATATATATATATATATATATATATATATATATATATATATATATATGTGGGACGTTTCACGTCAACCGGACCATCAGTGCACCCAAAATTTGGGTTAACCTAACAAGACGTTTGAGGTCTCAAAATGATCGTCTGGTTAAGGGCTTTTGAAAAAGTTCTGGCCTTTTCAAAAATCTAATGTGGCGCATAAATTATGAAGCCTGAAACCCACGTTTTCATAGCACATTCAACAAAAAGAATAGTAAAAATGTTCTAATTTGTGAAATATCCCACCAAAAAGCATGTACAACTCATGATAGGACATATTATTGACAATGCTGACGGAATTCCAAAATCAAAAATGGCGGAATCAAAATGGTGGACATTATACTTCCACCAAACCCATTTTACCGCAACAAATGATTTTTGATCAATTTAAAGTATCGATATGGGGGTTTTCAGGGTCACTGAATCTTATTTTAACCTCGACATTTCAAAATTCGAAATGGTGGATCCAAAATGGCGGACATTATACCACCAAATCAATTTTACCGCAACAAATGATTTTAGATCACTTTAAAGTATCGATATGAGGGTTTTTGGGGCCACTGCACCTTATTTTAACCTCGAAATTTTAAAATCCAAAATGGCCGATCCAAAATGGCGGACATTATACAACCACCAAAACTATTTTACCGCAATGAACGATTTTAAATCAGTTTAAAGTATCGGTATGGGAGTTTAAGGGGCTGCTGAATCTTATTTTAACCTCGAAATTTCAAAATTCAATATGGCCAATATAAACTGGCGGATATTTGTCATAACCCACCCGCAGGCTCTCTCGCGAAAAGCCCCTGCTAACGCGCAACCCGCCGAACACTCAACGCACGCTGCAGCGCTTATCACCGCGGCGCGCCGCTAGGCGGCTGCGCATTACCCACAAGTGAAGTAGCGTCGCGGAGGGCACATAAGGAGGCCGGGTCCACCGCTGTACCTCGCCCCTCTTCCAACAGCCTAATGCTGCAAGTACACGGCTCGTGTCCAATGACAACTTGTGCAAAGACTTCAGCAAATAAAACTGTTTTGTGGCAAATGAATTTATTGCTTTCAAGTGATTTATTTCATCCCTCTTTTTTACCTACACCCTCAACCCCTTCCCACGTTTAACAACCCATAGAAAGGAATATTTTCTTCAAGGAATGCTTTCTTCATCGGCGACTTTTTCTCCAACAGTCTTTTTCAGGATACTTGGTGAGCAAGTCCATCTGCGGCTTTATTCATAGGCGACTTTTTCTCCAACAGTCCTTTTTAGGATAGTTAATAGGTACATTAATAGATACATTGGCGACTTCTTCTTCAACATCCTTTTTAAGGCAGTTGTTGAATAAGTCTTACTTTATCGGCAACTCTTTGTTCAACTGTACTAGCCGTAATTTTGTAATTTCTAACATTTTTTTTGTTTTGGTTGTGCTTTCTCATATTCTACAACAATGTCTTCTCCTGCAAAAAAATATCGTATCGATAGATGCGTTAATCCATTTGATATTAATACAGGACACAGCAAATCTCTTAGGAAGATCTCCAAAGAATTTCAAGATGTCTATCCTGATTATCCAACATCTTCACTGATTTGTGATACATGTAGAAAATCCTTTTACAAACTACATGATTTGTCATCTCCAAACGTCAGTATGAGTGTTGATTTTGAATCAGAGACTGACTCACCTTCGGTTTCAAACACGGATGCACCTATGCAAGATGATCTAACAGATATTTTAACTGAAATTATGAACCAATTTGGTGTGTCTCACAGAATGGCTCGTGTATCAGGTGGAGTTTTGGCTTCGTGAGTATCAGGTGGAGTTTTGGCTTCTCCTGTTGCAAAACGTGGAAAAACATTACCTGCAGAAACTACTCAGAAAGTTGAAGATTTTTACGAAAATAATCTTAACAGCAGAATTATGCCAAATAAAAAAGATACCGTCAGTATTTATTTATATGATGAAAAAATAAAAGTGCAGAAAAGATTATTACTTACTGATATTAAGAACCTTCATAATCAATTTAAAGAACAGTTTCCTGAACATCCGATTGGGCTTACCAAGTTTGCGGAACTGAGACCAAAATGTTGTGTCTTTGGAGGATCCTCTGGTACACACAATGTATGTGTATGTACGATACACCAATATTTCAAGGCGATGATTGACGCAGTAAATATAGAAAAAATCTCAAACAATATTCTGAAGAATTATAAAGATTGTTTGAATTTCGTTTTATGTGAGGATCCCAAACCAAGTTGTTATTTGAATGAATGCAAATTTTGTCCGGACATTCAAAAGTTTTCTAATTACGTTGAGAACATTATGGATGAGCACATTTACAACCATTTACTTCAAACCCCCATATCGATACTTTAAATTGATCTAAAATCATTTGTTGCGGTAAAATTGGTTTCATGGCGGTATAATGTCCGCCATTTTGGATCCACCATTTTAAATTTTGAAATTTCGAGGTCAAGCTAAGATTCAATGGCCCCGAAAACCCCCATATCGATACTTTAAACTGATTTAAAATCATTTGTTGCGGTAAAATTGGTTTGGTGGTGGTATAATGTCCGCCATTTCGGATCCACCATTTCGAATTTTGAAATGTCGAGGTTAAAATAAGATTCAGTGACCCTGAAAACCCCCATATCGATACTTTAAACTGATCAAAAATCATTTGTTGCGGTAAAATGGGTTTGGTGGAGGTATAATGTCCACCATTTTGATTCCGCCATTTTTGATTTTGGAATTCCGTCAGCATTGTCAATAATATGTCCTATCATGAGTTGTACATGCTTTTTGGTGGGATATTTCACAAATTAGAACATTTTTACTATTCTTTTTGTTGAATGTGCTATGAAAACGTGGGTTTCAGGCTCCATATTTTTTGCGCCACATTGGATTTTTGAAAAGGCCAGAACTTTTTCAAAAGCCCTTGACCAGATGATCGTTTTGAGACCTCAAACGTCTTGTTAGGTTAACCCAAACTTAGGGTGCACTGATGGTCCGGTTGACGTGAAACGTCCCATATATATGTTCTATACGTTGTACCTGAATCCTAAAAAAAATTTCAGCGCGATTTGAATATATGATATGAAGGTAGCCTTCATATATATTTAGGGCTTTAAAAGTATTTTTATTAAAAAATACAGAATATTTCCAAAAAAAGCATCCTGGTAGTTTTAGTTAAAAATGCATACGCCATGAGCTACAAATCATTGAAAATACGCAAAAATTGCTTAAAACCTCAACTTTGACCAGCTATAACTCGAAGCCAAATGAAGGAATCGCGCTAAATTTTTTTATGGAAGTCAGGTACAACATGTAGAACAGACATAGACACACACATATATATATATATATATATATATATATATATATATATATACATACACACAGTTTAGGCAATAATTAAAATTTTCATATCTTCGATTTCACAGAGAACCACTCATATATACATATATTGATGGTCCAGGTGGATCTGGAAAAACATATATTTACACTACTCTGTATGATTTACTATCATCAAAAAATATTAAAGTATGTACAATGGCATTTACTGGCATTGCTGCCATATTACTTCCTCGTGGAAAGACAGTATACGAAACGTTTGTCTTACCAGTTCCTATGTATCACGATTTATCCTCAAATATTAAAGCACAATCAAAAGAAGGGCTCTTTTTAAAAGATTCTGATGTGTTTATCTGGGACGACACTTCAATGGCACCAAGATATGCTTTAGAAATTGCAAATCAAACTTTGCAACATATTATGAACAATGATTTGCCATTCGGAGGAAAAATGTTTATACTAGGAGATTTTCGACAACTTCTTCCAATTAAAATTAGAGGAACTAGATGTGAAACACTGAATCTTTCCATTAAATACAGCGAATTTTGGAAGTATTTCAAAAAGTTTACTCTTACCACAAATATGAGAGTAAGGTCAAATGAAATAAATTTCGCTAAATATTTATTAGAAGTTGGTAATCGAACAATAAACGATTTAAATGACAACATTCTGCCTGAACATTGCGTTCTGAATGGGAATACTGACATTGCTTATTCATTCGGTAAATTGATCGAGGAAAAACGATATCAAGATAGTTGAGTAGAGTTTATGTGCTATATTATCAGCCCGAAATATTGATGTTGATGAAATTAACAAACAAGTTCAAAACCTATTGGATGTAACGAGTGAACATATACGGCCATCGACGGTACAGAAAATTGTAATAACAGTAAATTAGATAAAATACTTTTGCCAGAATACTTGAATTCCCCGAATCCAACAAATCTATCGTCTTATGCGTTGCGCTTAAGAGAACATTGTATTGTAATGCTTACTAGACTACTACATAATATTAATTTGCTTAAATTTCTGTCCAAAACGTCATTTCCAGTTCAATTTATTCAAATCCCTTCAATTCTAATTGAAATTTTTCTAACTGTCACATTAGTTCTAACATCTGAAAACATTTCTACCGCTTGATTTTATTTTTTTTTGTGCGCCAATATTGTGATATTTTAATGTAAAGATTGAATTTTGCACTTTCCGGGGTTTTCAGGGAATTTTTCTGGACTTCTTGGAATTTTAGTCTTCCTGGAATTCTGACGCTGATAATACATTCATGATTATAAACGAGGTTTTTTATGGTTAAACTTTGTATAACTTGGAAGGTAGCATCATATACATTGTGACGGCCAAGTGCACGTCAAATGTCTAACGGCTAATCATGTACTAATTGTAATAAGATTATTGTTTCAGCAAGCTGCCAACGAGCGCCGAAACGAGCGAGAACGAGAAACGAGGCAAGATAGAGACAGAGAGAGTGAGAGCATAGGTAGCGCGGTTGCCGCCTGGCCGCACAGCGTTGGCGAGATATGACAACGATATGCCGACGGCCGGGAGAACCGCGACTAGAGCTAGTCTCGCTGCGCTATCTACACGAGTAGCTCGCGCTACTATATACGCGGGTTTGTTGTGAGTCCTGCGAGCATCCCGAGAGCGAACGATATTCGTCCGCGCGTTACCGACGAGTTGCTGCGACGCCCGTCCGAACTGTTACATCCCCACGTCCGTTGCGTCAAGTACTACTGCCACTACTGGGTTGTAAGTACCTGCACTCTCACTCTCTCACGTCGACAGGGTAATATCTCTCGTCTCTCTTTATCGTTCGTCGAAGTGTGCGGCGTTTGCACCTCCGTGTATAGTTACAATTGAATATACATTTCCTTATCTAAACTTCTCGTGTGTTATTTCCTACGACCCGACCTACGCCGCCTCCGCGGGCTCGTGTAAAAACACGTGCATGATCTGAGTCGGCCGAGCCGTGCCTTCTGCACGCCCGACGTTAATTTACAATAAACAGGGCCCTTCTGGCCCTGGTTATAACACGGCAGGAACCGAGTGTTATAACATTTATAATGGATTAACCTTAGGATCATCCTGACACCTAGACATCGTCTACTAGAAGTAAAAATATTCTTTTGGTATATTTGTTGTATACTGAGTGCGTTGTATCATAGACCATGTTTCGTCATTCGGAAGGTGATTTTGACACCTGGACATCGTCTGCTAGAAGTAAAAATATTCTTTTGGTTTATTTTTTGTATACTGAGTGCATTGTATCATAGACCATGTCTCGCCATCCAGAAGGTGATTTTTACATCTGGACATCGTCTACCCGAAGTGGAGATTTTCTTTTGGTATATTTGTTGCATACTGAGTGCGTTGTATCATAAACCATGTTTCGTCATTCAGCGATGAAGGTGATTTCGACACCTGGACATCATCTACTGGAAGTAAAAATTTTCTATGCGCTACCAAAAAAATAAAATTAGTTGCTGCTGTTGTTATATTTCAATTTATTAATTATTAAAATTATTTAAAATTACTTATTTATTGAATTAACTTATCATTTATTGTCGAATAAATGTGATGTACCCAATAAAAAGAGGTATTGTAGAGCTACTATTCTCAAAGTAGGAAATTATGGAACATATTTTGAAAGTTGTAAAATTACTACACAAAATTGTAATTTTAGTATTTTGGAATGAATATTCTACTAAATTTGTAGTAAATTTACAGTTTTTCAGTAGTTCATTTACGAATTATACATCTCAGTTCTCATTAATAAATTCAAAATTCAAAATTTATATTATACACATGTTTTATTTTTAAATTTTTGTATACATATTCTATACCATGATTTTCTGAATATAATTAAAAGAGCGCTACTAAATTTGAGATATGGAATTGCAGCCTTTATATTAATTTAAAATGTATTTATGTACTGTTAATTTAATAATATTAAAATAACTTTATTATTTAATTTATTAAATATATAAATTATAATGCACAAGCGCTACCAACGGCAATGAAATTGGTTGCTGATATTTTTTTTCTTTGATGCTTACTATATAAAATTTTTATAATCAAATACTGATATTTTGTTATTTAAACAATTTGTTAAATACATAAATGCTAATGTACAAGCGCTACCAACGGCAATGAAATTGGTTGCTGCTATTTTATTTGTTTGATGCTTACTATATAAAATTTTTATAATCAAATACTTATATTTTGCTATTTAATTAATTTATTATATGAAAATGATAATATACAAGCGCTACCAATAGCAATGAAATTGGTTGCTGCTATTTTTCTTTCTTTGATGCTTATTGTTTAATTGTTAGGCAGAAGATACTTATATATATACTATACATATACTGATACATAACCATATTAAACATTTTAACGTATAAAAAAATTAAATTAATGTTCAGTATTAACATATATAAATAAAAGAAATATTAATTATCGAGAATACTAGAAGATACGTAATATAAAATTAGTTAAAAATTGTCTAAAAGAAACTAAAAATTTCCCGATAAACAACATTTTTAATATAACTAATTTTTTTTTTATATTTTTTAAATGTTTATAAAATAATTTTCCCATCGAAATGTTCGCTCCTTGTGGAAGGCAGCTGCCTTAACAGCTTAACAGTTGACTGGGTGATGGGCTTATGAGAGCAGCACTCCCCATAAACGAGCGCAACGCTGCTCTCTAACTAATCAAGCGAACCGCCGTGTTGGCCGTGCGGTGCGACCCGTGAGCCGCCAAAAGGAGAACCTGGGTGACGACGCTATCTCAGGTTGCATGCGGAATTGACCTGACCATCTTTGGCTTCCGCTAACGTGCGAGACGGGAGGCCGGAATCTAGCTAATTCTGGTCAATCGGCTTAGGCGAGTGCGTGATATCGAATGACGTCTGCCGGAAACTCTCCAGAGAGCCGAGCACCTTCGTTCGTGGTGGGAGGCTCGAGAGAGCCGAGGTGGACTAGTTCGATAGCGCGTGCTATATCCCGGTATAATGTGCCTAGTCTGGTATCGCTTTCAGTCATGTGTTGGGGCCATGCCAGCTGCCCCTATAGACGGGGGGATCCGGGTGGTCGGACACATGCCGGGATGAAGAAAACTACTAAACATGGAGACCAATAAGGAACATCAAGAAAATACACAGGAAATCCTGGAATTGGAAACCCTAAGGGTGCCAACAGCGCAAGACGGTGGATATCCAATCCACAAAGCAGGCACCGGCAGATGAAGAGAGCCAGACCATAAAGGTATGACTAAAAGATCATGCCAGCCTGCGAGACAAGCTACTGGAAATAAGGCGCACGACCAGAGAAATGATGAAAACTCTGGAGAAGCAGAAGAACATGAATATTACGATTAAGGATGCATTACCTATTATAGGATCCACCATAATCGAAGCTCTCACGACCCTCGACAAGATGGAAGATGCTGCAAAGAGGCAGTCCCCCCAACAATCTAGAGCGGACAATCAAAAGCCTCAGAGGACGACAAAGTCGAAGAAGAGGGAACGGGCATCATCCGACGGAGGAGATGGTACCCCCGCCAAAAAAGACAAGAAAGAGGACAGAAGGGCACCCTCCACGAGCAACAAAACTGCAGAGGCACAAGAGCCTTGGCAACTAGTGGTTGGGAGAAAGGCAAAGAAGACGGAGAAGAAAAATCAGGAGCAAGACCAGCCTCAACAACTGAGGAAAAAGGCAGAGAGGACCCCGCAGCGGAGAGGAGATGCAATCGTCGTAAGACCGGAACCGGGAAAAACCTACGCTGAGATCTTGGGACAGATCAAGGTAAGGGTAAAGCCGGAGGAGCTGAATACGGAGGTGAAGTATCTCAGCAAGACAAAAGAGGGCGGCGTTCTGATTGGCGTAGGTAAGAGTGATGATAAAATGGAATCACTTAAAACGGCCATCCAAACCACCATTGGAAAGGCAGGCACAGTCAGGGGAAAGATCTCCAGAACCACACTGGAAATTAGGGACATCGACAGTCTTACGACGCAGGACGATGTCCGCCGTGCTATCACAACCGAGACGGGCAAAGAAGATGCCAAAGTCCATCTGTTCGAGCCGAACACGAGGGAGCAGAGGGTGGCAGTGGTCGAAATAGATCAGATTAAGGCCACCGCTCTGCTCAAAAAAGGGAAGATCCGCATCGGCTGGATAAACTGCCGAGTGAGGGTTCGCGCGAACCCCACGCGATGTTATCGCTGCCCCGGTTACGGACACGTAAAGGCGAGATGTAAAGGACCCGACAGGAGCGCCAACTGCTGGAAATGTGGCGCGAGTGGGCACAAGACAGCACTATGCACTGTGCCCGCCCAACAAAGAAGGTGTTTCTTATGCAAAGACGCTAAGATGGCCGAGGACAACACGGTGCATGCACCAGGCACCGGTACGTGCGCGGTCTTCCGGGCGGCCTTAAAAGCTGGAAAAATGCAATGATAATGGCGCGGATACTTCAAGGCAACCTGCACAGAAGTAGGCTCGCCCACGATCTCCCACCGCAATTTGTCGCAGAGGAGAAAGCGGACATCCTCCTGATAAGCGAACAGTACACGGATCGAGACACACCCGGCTGGGTGTCCAACGATGCAAGGAACGCCGCAGTCTGGGTGCGGAGTCGCAGAATCAGGGACGGGGGATGACTACGTACGGGTAAGGGTGTATATCTCTCACCAAACCTTACTGCGGCGGATTTCGCGATACGACTAGGGGTGCTAGAGGACGCAATAAGAGACGTATCCGGGGAACTCGTCATTGGGGGCGACTTCAACGCGAGGGCCACGGAATGGGATATGACGACAACGAATTGCAGAGACAGGTCCATCCTCGAGATGGCAGCTCGACTAAGCTTAGTGGTAGCAAACGAGAGAAACACCACTACCTATCGCAGACCAGGTTTTGGGGAATCTATACCGGACGTAACTTTCGCAAGCGAAAAGACAATCCGCAAAATCAGGGATTGGCATGTCATGTAGGAATATACTGCAAGTGACCACCAGTATATACTTTTTGACATCCAGGACGACCACAGAAACAGGACCAGAGAAAGAATAAAGCAGACGCCACGGTGGAATACCCGGCGCATGAACCGGGACAGACTTGCTGAAGAGATGCAAAGGGCGGAGCTCCCATCAATTGGGCTCCCTCAGAAACTGAGCGGACGCGAAAAAGCCGAAGCACTAGTAGAACGTACAACACGTCTCATCACGGTGTTGTGCGACGCAGCTATGCCAAGGGTGTCTTGCGGCCATATAAGACACCCGGTATACTGATGGACGGAGGAAATTGCAAAACTCAGAAAAGATTGCTTTCACGCTAGGAGGGAGGCTCAAAAAGCTCTGAAAAGACAAAGGCCTGAAGCCCAGGACTTGTACGAGAGACACGATCGGGCGCGAAAAAGGCTGAGGGACGCGATAAAGGAAAGTAAAGATCGTCGACGAAGTGGACAAAGATCCGTTTGGCGACGGATATGCGATCATTACCCGAAAGATAGGCGAAATGAAACAAACGGAGCCCATGGAGGCAGAAGTGATAGAAAAGGTAATCGATGGGCTGTTTCCCACACACCCCATCAGACCTCAGGCAGAAAAAACGAATGTGCCTATAGACGAGATACCCCCTTTCACCGAGGGCGAGCTTATCTCGGCAACCTCATCCCTGAAAAGCGGCAGAGCACCAGGACTGGATGGTATTCCGGCGGAAAGTCGTCGCAATCCAACGGCCGGAGCTGCTACTGGAAATGTACATCTGTGCCTGATACAGGGTGTATTCAGATCGAGATGGAAAAGGGCAAGATTAGTCCTTATCGAAAATCCGAAAAAAGAAGCGGACGCGGACACTTCTTATAGACCATTGAGTCTATTGGATACGATGGGAAAGACGGAGGAATAACTGCAGGAGTAGCACAGGGTTCGATCTTAGGGCCGACTTCTGGGGCATCTTGTACGACGGGCTTCTAAAACTCGAAATGCCGGGAGGCGTGATGCTTGTGGGATACGCAGACGACGTAGCTGCGGTTATAACGGCACGTAACGTGGACATCGTGCAAGCGAAACTAAACGGGATTATGAGTAGAGTGCTATGGTGGATGTCGAAGCACGGCTTGACTTTAGCGCTTAATAAGACCAAAATAGTCCTCCTGACCGGAAAGCGCATACCTACCATCATACCGATGAAGGTAGGCGGCGAGACTATAACGACGAAACCATCAGCAAAGTATCTAGGGGTAACTCTGGACACGAAGCTGAACTACGGAGAAAATGTAAATCGCGTCTGTAAAAAAGCCATGACTAGGATAGGTCAGCTTAGCCGACTCATGGCCAATGTGCGCGGGCCTAGGCCAACAGTCAGGCGGCTACTCATGGCGACCACCAACTCTATCCTATTATACGGAGCAGAGGTGTGGGCCGACGCGATGAATATGAATAAGTATCGGAACAAGATAACGGCTGTACAGCGAAGGGGGCCCTTAGAATAGCATGCTCCTACCGGACGGTCGCGGCCGAGGCATCGATGGTAATCGCGGGGGTAATCTCCGTAGATCTTCTTGCGAATGAACGCAAGCGGATCTACGAGGCTCGTTTAGCGTCGAATAGCACCTCGATTGCCGCGGAAGAAATAACAATGCGCAATTGGCAGACTAGGTGGACCGATTGTCCAAAGGCTAGATGGACTAGGACCCTTATAAAAGATGTGGGCCCGTGGGTGGACAGGAAATGGGGGGAGGTTAACTTTTACCTTACCCAGTTTTTCTCTGGTCACGGATACTTTAGGAGCTATCTGTTCGCGATGAACTGGGTGACAACACCGGGGTGTAAGTACTGCGGTGACGAACGGGACGACGTGAGACACACGTTTTTTGACTGCCCTCACTGGGCTGTAAAGCGTAGAGCACTGGAGCTGGCGATAGGGGCGTTCACGCCCGAGACTGTATTCAAAACGATGCTTGACAGTAAGCAGAACTGGGACGAGATAAAGTCGTACGTGGAGACGGTTCTCCGCGCGAAAAACAATGACGGTTGTTTACAAGACTAGTTGACGGCTAGCACAGCTTAAGACAGGCGACCCCCCGAAGGAATGCGAAAGCGGTTACCGGGGGGGTTTTCGCGGCCCTATGAGAGGTGGAGTTTTAGTGAGTATGCCTGGCGTTGTCCCGCGCCAGGAGAGCCTCACATGGGGAGTCTCGCACGGATCCTGTCATGGTGCATGAAGCATTTCTCCAACTCTCCGGATAAACAAAAAAAAAGTAAAACAATGAATAATATTCTAAAATACGATATAAATAAAATAAAATATAAATACACTTATATTTATTCAACAGTTACAACATTAAACCATTATAATAAAATGATAAATATTATTATTATTATAATAACGTTCTCAATTTACCCGACCATATGCTACCACGCACTCCACGAAGCATGACTTATAATAATACATTAATATAATTTTTATTTAACATTTTTTAACTAATGAATTTAGAATGATCTTATAATTACATTCACTTGAAATTAAAAATTTTAATAGGATTAACTCAAATTTTTATATGAGTTTACAATTAATTTTTGTAGTACAAACTAATAAATAGATAAATCTGACATAGTTGTAACTTTAAAAAAGGCACTCGCCGATATTTAAAGGTTCGCTGATAAACACACACATAGACACACAAAGTATGCAGATATTCAAATATTGTTGATAAATTTATTAAACTGTAATGGGGTAAAACTTGACGATGAGGGAACATCGTCTTTTTTTTCTGTTCTAATTACCGGTTGTGTTATCGGATGGTATTTTCAATATACTGACCATGGTTTATAGAAGAAATTCGTATTCTTCTGAAACAGATGAATTTTTCAGATTCGTCAATTGCATAATCTAAATAAAACTACTCAGTTTCATTCAAATACTTTTATTGATCTGCTGCAGCAAAGATAATGTTGAATTTTAATGACCATTGATTTGTGTATAAAAGATTTTAGGGATTCTAATGATAATAACATATAAAATGTATAAGTTAATAATACTATTAGAAAATAATAATCAACGGGATCTTTTGCAATAGCATTATTCCAGCTAAGGAAACTGACTAAACTATTCCTAATAAATGCTGCACTATGGGATAATACTTATTTAACATGGTGGGTCGGTATTTATTTGTTTCTGTTCCTTTTTCCGTGTAACGGACCTAATCTTCAGTCACGACAGTGGCAGCACTTCCGTCTGTCTAGCAGCTACGGCTATGCTGGAGCCGAAATGACAGTACGACACTGCAACGTAACGACAGTCCCGCCATCTACGACATGTTGTGCGACACTTATGACGGTTTATGTCGCGTTGTTGCGGCCTATAGTTTTGAACTTGTTGAACGACGACAGCGCCACGGTGTGCTCTCTCTTAAATAGATGTGTTCTTATCTAAATAGTTCTTCATTCTGTTACTATAAGGTTAAATGAGATTTATATTTGTAGAGCAAATTATATCATTCTGTGCGTTAAAAGTATCAGCTAATGTATTTTAGCGAATTAATAATTTTAAGACTTTCCGTAAAAGCCATGGAGTCATGCTAGCAAATTGTGTAAGGAGTGAATTTGCCTTCGATTACTAATAGTGTTATTCTATAGTTATATTTATGTAGTTTATGAGTCGAATCGTTTGTCCAAGTTTAATATTGAAGTTTACACTTCATATTTAGTTAGTATTTTAGATTTTAGTTTGTTTGGACTTTTCAATTTTAAATTGTAAATTATATTGCATATATTGTTGGTGCATAATAATATTGTTTGATAGTTGTTATTTTTCTCTGATTATTAGTGATATATGTGCGTGTATGTACATAATTTGTTGAATTGCACAAGTGTTCCATGTATGCGTATGCGCCTTCAATAAAGTACTTCAATGGAATTATTATTTATCTTGTGTATAAATGATTTTATTGCAAAGTATAATGTCATTGATATTTCATTATAGTAAAAAATTGCATACAAATTTGTTCACGGATAAAATTATGATTAAAATATTGTTCTTATTTTAATTTTTATTGTTATTATTTTTTTTTCAATGCAATAATGATTGTTATTAATGATTGTTATAATTTGCTATGTATAATTTAGTTACAATTTAATTAATGTATACAATGCATAAATTACAATTTAGTAAAAGTATCTTGTTCAATATTTGTTTAAAAAGTCGATTCTGTGATGCAGTAAGCATTGAGTTAATGATTAACATTTTTATAATTTATATGTATTTTTATAATTATGAGGCATAGTGTTACGTTCAGAGCAAGCAAAGTTAAAGATTTATCGTTTTAGACTTTGTGTTTATATGCGGTAGTTGTATATGTATGTTATACACATCTACACATATGTAAGTATTTAGTGGACGCAAGAGTATAAAAAATTCACTAATTCAAGATTTTAAGTAACATGCAAATATTAAATGTGTGTGTATATATATATATATATGGTGATAAAAGCAATATTTATATAAGTGACTTGCTGCTGTCAGCCATAGCAGAGCAGCACAAATTTTGTGTACGTCATGACAAAGTATTGGTTGATAAAGACAAGCCTCTACCGTTTACAGGCTGACATGATACGGGCTGTGCAATAATATATTGTAATGATACGTGTGCTGTTAAAAAAAGTTGTGATAAGAGCGTAACAGGATTACAAGATTCACGAAGACAGAAGAAATAGAAGTTATAGTCAGAAAGAAGGTAAAAAGAAGTAGAGTAAAAACATCCTAAAAATTTAGTCTAGGCGTTGTGCAGAATATCGTACATTCAGTATATATAGTAAGTTTGAGTGAAAAAAGTTGATTCAAGCAAGTATGACATGTAATATAAGGTCACTTCGTATGAAAATTTGTAAAAGTATGCGTATATATACATGGTGATGAGTATAATAATATACAGTTACAGTGCAAGTGTTTAATATAGTTATGCTGTGTAATATAAGGTCACTTTTCTACTATTCAAAATATATTACGCTACATAATATTTTAGTTCTTAACTTCTATTTCTTTAAACTAGTAAAATGATATGGTATACTTTTAGACCCGATGACAGCACCCTTTAGTGGCGCCTTAATTTGCGAATTTTAGAAAACCGAATTATGATTACAACGTCATCTATCTGTTTTATGATTCAAACACTTAATTGAACTAGTTTAATTAACACGACGCCAACATCTATATTATATCGCGTTTTCTCTAAATTAATTTTATTCATTATCAGATCTCATGTACGGAACATTTGAAAAATTATGACCGTTACCATGACGGACATTTCGCAATATCTCATTTATCGTTTAAAGTGATGTAATAGTCTTGATGTCAAATTTAGTTCTTTTTTCTGATGTTTAGTACATTTCCTGGCGAAAAGAATCACATGATTTATCACGTGACTATTTAGCGCGATTTCTCACGTAAGAAATCACATTAAAAATTACGTCAGAAATCACTCATAAAATTGAAGTATTTGTTCTAATTAAAATAAATTATTTTGTTTTTACTAAATAATTATGAAAAGTATATTTGTTGATGCTAATCCAAATAAATTGATTGCAAAAAAATAAAAAAAAAATCTTTAACTTAATCGAGGATTGAACCCTGATCCCAAACTTTACAATCCATTGTCTTACTCTTAACAATAACGAGTGCGATTCACCTCACTCCTAACGTCGCTCAGTTAAAAAATATATTGTAATAGTAACAAAATTCAAGTTTTGTTCAGATCTTTTTTCTTAATGTCAATTCCTAATAAGGGTGAAAGTAAAAATTTTAAATATTAAAGATTTGAAGCACGAAAAATATGCATTAATTTAAAATATAAAAAATACTCTAAAGTTTTGTTATTTTATATTTCTTAATATTTCAATTAAACATTTTCGTTTTAGAAATTGTTTAATTTCATAATTATAGTTTTTAAATTTTTGTCAATCATGCTTCAATTTTTTCGAATTTTAATTTTTCTAAATTTTTACCGCCAAGTTAAATTGATTATTCAATCACTAATTATCATAAAAATGAAGACGATGAAATTTTAGTAAACCAATAGAAAAATTTGATGTCTCATTATTGTCTAGTAAGCAACATAAAATTTTTATATTATCAAAAAAGTTATCTATGCATATAGTTATTTATCACTGCCGAGAACATTGACGTGATTTTGTTATGTATTAAAATTTTATACTTTTCTACGTCAATTCGTCACTATCGATGTGACATTTGTTTACAAAAGAGGTAAACAATTCATGCTGTAAATCACTTAAACCAATTAATTAGTGCAGAAATACCTGATGAAAATGAAAATGAAAAATAGATTATTTGCTGTTGTACAACAATTTATGATACATTTATGCTACTATGGATGTACTTATTTTAAAAGAAATTGGATATTATTCTAATTCTAAAAGTCAATTAAATGATAACCATATACTTGAATTCAACACCACTTAAAATTTTACTCGATTTTTAATATGCGATCTGCAGTTAATTTTCAATTGTCTCATATTCAACCTATTGATGGACCTAAGGAATATATTCAAATACTTTACGCATATCTTTTGAACAAATACAGTATCAGACTAATTATTATAATTGCGGTGTTTTTGCTATATAGCATGTGCAATCGCTATTTTATTTAATATTTGCCCATGCAAGGTTCAATTAAATATTAGTAAAACGCGAGAGTATTTGATTAGAATGTATGATACATTGAATTTATCACTTTTCAAATATCAAAAAATTATAACAATAAAATTTATATTGAAACAATTGCTCAAATTTCAATTATAAGAAACGTTACTCGCGCAATAAAATTTGCTGAATATAAATTATATTTTGATATAATTAATATTATATTATTGATTGTAAACAGCAATTATTAACTCTTTTAGATGCCAACACAAAGAAAAAGTAAATACTAAAAATTAATCAAAAAATAATATAGATAATAAAATATTAAACTAAGCTCATAAAACAACTAATAATTGTAATCATTATTTTGAAAGAATCATACCGATGGATGTGGATAACAATGACATTGTATATTTATCAAATCAAAATAGCGAAAAAACTTCATTAAAACAATAATTTGATTAAAACAGTATAATATTTTATAATACCTTATTGATAATAGATCAATAGATTGATTTGTTTTTTTCATATAGCCCATACTTATTATTCAAATTCAACTGTCACATAATAGATGTTTCTAATCATTTGTTGAAATGTATAATTTTAACTGTCAACAAAGCTGGACGTATCGTTTTCATAAATCGAATCACATTGTACTGTGAAAATGACTATTCTTTTACATTTAAAGGAAAACAATTTCCTGTAAAAATATCTTTTGCAATGACTATCAATAAATCACAAGGCCAAACATTTAATAAAATTACTATACACCTGCGAGCAAATGTTTTTAATCTCGGTCAGCTTTATGTAGCTATGTCTAGAGTCAGATCTTGGGATTCTGTTAAAATATATCTTGGAAGACAAAGACAAGGCGTACAAGTAAAAAATTACGTATATCGAGAATTATATCTATAATTTACTTTAAGACAAATTTTTTTGTCATTAGAAAAATTGTAATAAATATGATTACAATTAGTTTTACTTTTACAATTAAAGGCAGTAATGAGTATTTTATTACCTTATTATTTATACAGAATTACAATCACAAGATTTAATACGTGATATATTTAAATATAATTATATCTATTGTCCCTATTGTTTTAAATTATCTACGCATTGAAAATTTCCTGTTTTCATGATTGATATATGTTTATACATATATCAATCAACAATGCGCGCCAAATTCCTAGTAAAAGATAAAAAGAAACGAAGAAAACCGAACACTAATACAAAAATATACACAAAAAACATAGTATATTCGGAAAACTTTTTAAATTAATTTAATTTTTCGCATGATAAATTATATTCGATTTATTAATACCCTGTAATACAGTATATATAAAAATATATATTATAATCAATCTTTAAAATATTATAAAAATAAACACGATTAACTGGTCCAGTTATCGCCAATGTCTATAAATATTTCAATTAAAATAATTAAAAAAATAAATAAATAAATTCCTATATATACTAGTTATTTTTTGACTAAGTCACTGCTATCATCAGTTCTAAGTATACACATAGATGGCCTAATTATAAATAATAATTGTTTGGCTGAGTTATCGCATTATAAAATTTAAATATACAATATTGATTATATAGCTAAGTTATGGCAATTTTGTTATTCCTACATATAACATTAACCGCTTGATTAAAACGAATTCAAAAATGTATAATCAACGATAGTTATAATATTAGCTGTGTTATTATTATTATCCGCATTGATCCTCTATAAATATAAAAAGCTTTAATATAATCTGTCGGAAGTAAATACTGTATATTATACTGTAAATTTACTTAAGAAAACTTGTATCTTCTTGTAGACAATGTCTAGGTGCCAGGATGACCCCCATGTCGACGCGACATCGTCTACAAGGGAGAGCAAAACTTAACATTAAATATGCTGAAAAATACTTCTGACTTACTGTATATGATGTTTAAATGTCTGGATGACCCCCAATTCGATGCAACATCGTCTACAAGGAAGAGAAAAACTTAAACATAAAATATACCGAACACAACATCTAGCTTCATAGACGTTATTTAGGTCAACGATACATCATCAACAAATCAGAGCGTCACTTAAACATGAAGTATACCAAAAAATACTTTCTAATTCTTGAAGACAATGTCTAGGTGTCAGGATAGCCCGCTTAAGATAACCGCTTGCTTAAGATATATTAAAAAATGTATTACCTACGATAGTTACAACATTAGCTGTGTTATTATTATTATCCACACGCTAAACCCTAAAGTACAAAAATCGACCTCAAAGTCCGAATATCGCAATTTGTACTTAAGAAAAGTTGAGATTGAAAAATTTGTACCTTAAAATTTCTAAAACAGAGATTTTCTACTTTTCAAAAGATCAAATTATTGATTTTAAACGTTGTCAAAGTACAGACTGCTTATTTTGTACTATACATTTCTGGCGACTATTTCAAAAGTTCAAAAAAGTGATTTTGTACTTGTGTGACCTTTTCAAAGCACTCGCTTATAACTATTATACATAATTCATCATCAAGAAATAAAAGACATGTTACAATAAGAGAATAATTTTTTTTCTTTTGACAAATGGGCTTTATAGTAACTTTAGAATAAGAAATTTCAATGTCGCCCCTTTTACGCTAGACGTTAAGGATTACGACTTCTAAAATTACGGAAAATTGAAGGGCAAAACAGATAAGACTTAAGATTTTTGGGGTCGCTCAACACGAATTTGCTATCGAAATTGTAAAATATATTGTTTAAACAATTTTTTTTAAATAAATTGTTGCAAAATGCACATTTTTTAAACGGTCAAATCCGAAACAGTAAGGTATATGGAGTTTTTGGGGTCGCACCTTCCCCACGCGCAGCGAGGTCCATAATAAAATACGCGGCACATCGGAGGGCAGGCGAACGAAAGCGACAAACGAATTCGAATCCAAACCTACCTAAACCTACCTACCCCACGCGCAGCAAGTTTCATAATAAAATACGGGGCACATCAGATGACGGCGAACCTCTACAAGCTGTAAATCTAAAACCAAAGCTAAAAAACCAAGTTTAGCTACGTGCAGCGAGTTGAACAACAAAATACGGCGCACATCGGATAAAGGCGAACCTCGACAAGCTGTAAATCTAAAACCAAAGCTTCAAAACCTACTTACCCCACGCGCTGCGAGTTTGATAATAAAATACGGGGCACATCAGATGACGGCGAACCTCTACAAGCTGTAAATCTAAAACCAAAGCTTCAAAACCAAGTTTACCTACGTGCAGCGAGTTCAACAACAAAATACGGGGCACATCGGATGAAGGCGAACCTCTACAAGCTGTAAATCTAGAACCAAATCTTCAAAACCAAGTTTACCTACGTGCAGCGAGTTCAACAACAAAATACGGGGCACATCGGATGACGTCGAACCTCGACAAGCTGTAAATCTAAAACTAACGCTTTAAACCCACCTTCCCCACGCGCAGCGAGGTCCATAATAAAATACGTGGCACATCGGAGGGAAGGCGATCGAAAGCGACAAACGAATTCGAATCCAAACCTACCCAAACCTACCTACCCCACGCGCAGCAAGTTTCATAATAAAATACGGGGCACATCAGATGACGGCGAACCTCTACAAGCTGTAAATCTAAAACCAAAGCTCAAAAACCAAGTTTAGCTACGTGCAGCGAGTTCAACAACAAAATACGGGGCACATCGGATGAAGGCGAACCTCTACAAGCTGTAAATCTAGAACCAAATCTTCAAAACCAAGTTTACCTACGTGCAGCGAGTTCAACAACAAAATACGGGGCACATCGGATGACGTCGAACCTCGACAAGCTGTAAATCTAAAACTAAAGCTTTCAACCCACCTTCCCCACGCGCAGCAAGGTCCATAATAAAATACGTGGCACATCGGAGGGAAGGCGATCGAAAGCGACAAAAAAATTGAAACCCGAAGCGCCTCAAACCCACCTACCCTACGTGCAGCAAGTTCAATAATAAAATACGTGGCACATCGAAGGGAGGCGAACCTCGACAAGCTGTAAATCTAAAACCAAAGCTTCAAAACCTACTTACCCCACGCGCTGCGAGTTTGATAATAAAATACGGGGCACATCAGATGACGGCGAACCTCTACAAGCTGTAAATCTAAAACCAAAGCTTCAAAACCAAGTTTCCCTACGTGCAGCGAGTTCAACAACAAAATACGGGGCACATCGGATGAAGGCGAACCTCTACAAGCTGTAAATCTAGAACCAAATCTTCAAAACCAAGTTTACCTACGTGCAGCGAGTTCAACAACAAAATACGGGGCACATCGGATGACGTCGAACCTCGACAAGCTGTAAATCTAAAACTAAAGCTTTCAACCCACCTTCCCCACGCACAGCAAGGTCCATAATAAAATACGTGGCACATCGGAGGGAAGGCGATCGAAAGCGACAAAAAAATTGAAACCCGAAGCGCCTCAAACCCACCTACCCTACGTGCAGCAAGTTCAATAATAAAATACGTGGCACATCGAAGGGAGGCGAACCTCGACAAGCTGTAAATCTAAAACCAAAGCTTCAAAACCAAGTTTAGCTACGTGCAGCGAGTTCAACAACAAAATACGGGGCACATCGGATGAAGGCGAACCTCTACAAGCTGTAAATCTAGAACCAAATCTTCAAAACCAAGTTTACCTACGTGCAGCGAGTTCAACAACAAAATACGGGGCACATCGGATGACGTCGAACCTCGACAAGCTGTAAATCTAAAACTAAAGCTTTCAACCCACCTTCCCCACGCGCAGCGAGGTCCATAATAAAATACGTGGCACATCGGAGGGAAGGCGATCGAAAGCGACAAACGAATTCGAATCCAAACCTACCCAAACCTACCTACCCCACGCGCAGCAAGTTTCATAATAAAATACGGGGCACATAAGATGAAGGCGAACCTCTACAAGCTGTAAATCTAGAACCAAATCTTCAAAACCAAGTTTACCTACGTGCAGCGAGTTCAACAACAAAATACGGGGCACATCGGATGACGTCGAACCTCGACAAGCTGTAAATCTAAAACTAAAGCGTTAAACCCACCTTCCCCACGCGCAGCAAGGTCCATAATAAAATACGTGGCACATCGGAGGGAAGGCGATCGAAAGCGACAAAAAAATTGAAACCCGAAGCGCCTCAAACCCACCTACCCTACGTGCAGCAAGTTCAATAATAAAATACGTGGCACATCGAAGGGAGGCGAACCTCGACAAGCTGTAAATCTAAAACCAAAGCTTCAAAACCTACTTACCCCACGCGCTGCGAGTTTGATAATAAAATACGGGGCACATCAGATGACGGCGAACCTCTACAAGCTGTAAATCTAAAACCAAAGCTTCAAAACCAAGTTTAGCTACGTGCAGCGAGTTCAACAACAAAATACGGGGCACATCGGATGAAGGCGAACCTCTACAAGCTGTAAATCTAGAACCAAATCTTCAAAACCAAGTTTACCTACGTGCAGCGAGTTCAACAACAAAATACGGGGCACATCGGATGACGTCGAACCTCGACAAGCTGTAAATCTAAAACTAAAGCTTTCAACCCACCTTCCCCACGCGCAGCGAGGTCCATAATAAAATACGTGGCACATCGGAGGGAAGGCGATCGAAAGCGACAAACGAATTCGAATCCAAACCTACCCAAACCTACCTACCCCACGCGCAGCAAGTTTCATAATAAAATACGGGGCACATCAGATGACGGCGAACCACGACAAGCTGTAAATCTAAAACTAAAGCGTTAAACCCACCTTCCCCACGCGCAGCAAGGTCCATAATAAAATACGTGGCACATCGGAGGGAAGGCGATCGAAAGCGACAAACGAATTCGAATCCAAACCTACCCAAACCTACCTACCCCACGCGCAGCAAGTTTCATAATAAAATACGTGGTACATCGTAGGGAAGGCGAGCGAGAGCGAGAAAAAAATTGAAACCCGAAGCGCCCCAAACCCACCTACCCCACGCGCAGCAAGTTCAATAATAAAATACGTGGCACATCGAAGGGAGGCGAACCTCGACAAGCTGTAAATCTAAAACTAAAACTTCAAAACCTACTTACCCCACGCGCTGCGAGTTTGATAATAAAATACGGGGCACATCAGATGACGTCGAACCTCTATAAGCTGTAAATCTAAAACCAAAGCTTCAAAACCAAGTTTACCTACGTGCAGCGAGGTCCATAATCAAATACGTGGTACATCGGAGGGAAGGCAAGCGAGAGCGAGAAAAAAATTGAAACCCGAAGCGCCCCAAACCCTCCTGCCGTATGTGCAGCAAGTTCAATAATAAAATACGTGGCACATCGAAGGGAGGCGAACCTCGACAAGCTGTAAATCTAAAACTAAAACTTCAAAACCTACTTACCCCACGCGCTGCGACTTTGATAATAAAATACGGGGCACATCAGATGACGGCGAACCTCGACAAGCTGTAAATCTAAAACTAAAGCTTTAAACCCACCTTCCCCACGCGCAGCGAGGTCCATAATAAAATACGTGGCACATCGGAGGGAAGGCGATCGAAAACGACAAAAAAATTGAAACCCGAAGCGCCTCAAACCCACCTACCCTACGTGCAGCAAGTTCAATAATAAAATACGTGGCACATCGAAGGGAGGCTAACCTCGACAAGCTGTAAATCTAAAACTAAAACTTCAAAACCTACTTACCCCACGCGCTGCGAGTTTGATAATAAAATACGGGGCACATCAGATGACGTCGAACCTCTATAAGCTGTAAATCTAAAACCAAAGCTTCAAAACCAAGTTTACCTACGTGCAGCGAGGTCCATAATCAAATACGTGGTACATCGGAGGGAAGGCAAGCGAGAGCGAGAAAAAAATTGAAACCCGAAGCGCCCCAAACCCTCCTGCCGTATGTGCAGCAAGTTCAATAATAAAATACGTGGCACATCGAAGGGAGGCGAACCTCGACAAGCTGTAAATCTAAAACTAAAACTTCAAAACCTACTTACCCCACGCGCTGCGACTTTGATAATAAAATACGGGGCACATCAGATGACGTCGAACCTCTATAAGCTGTAAATCTAAAACCAAAGTTTCAAAACCAAGTTTACCTACGTGCAGCGAGGTCCATAATCAAATACGTGGTACATCGGAGGGAAGGCGAGCGAGAGCGACAAACGAATTCGAATCCAAACCTACCCAAACCTACCTACCCCACGCGCAGCAAGTTTCATAATAAAATACGGGGCACATCAGATGACGGCGAACCACGACAAGCTGTAAATCTAAAACTAAAGCGTTAAACCCACCTTCCCCACGCGCAGCGAGGTCCAGAATGAAGCGAGAGCGAGAAAAAAATTGAAACCCGAAGCGCCCCAAACCCTCCTGCCCTATGTGCAGCAAGTTCAATAATAAAATACGTGGCACATCGAAGGGAGGCGAACGTCGACAAGCTGTAAATCTAAAACTAAAACTTCAAAACCTACTTACCCCACGCGCTGCGACTTTGATAATAAAATACGGGGCACATCAGATGACGGCGAACCTCTACAAGCTGTAAATCTAAAACCAAAGCTCAAAAACCAAGTTTGGCTACGTGCAGCGAGTTTAACAACAAAATACGGGGCACATCGGATGAAGGCGAACCTCGACAAGCTGTAAATCTAAAACTGAAGCTTTAAACCCACCTTCCCCACGCGCAGCGAGGTCCATAATAAAATACGTGGCACATCGGAGGGCAGGCGAACGAAAGCGACAAAAAAATTCGAATCCAAACCTACCCAAACCTACCTACCCCACGCGCAGCAAGTTTGATAATAAAATACGGGGCACATCAGATGACGGCGAACCTCTACAAGCTGTAAATCTAAAACCAAAGCTTCAAAACCAAGTTTACCTACGTGCAGCGAGTTCAACAACAAAATACGGGGCACATCGGATGAAGGCGAACCTCGACAAGCTGTAAATCTAAAACTGAAGCTTTAAACCCACCTTCCCCACGCACAGCGAGGTCCATAATGAAATACGTGGTACATCGTAGGGAAGGCGAGCGAGAGCGAGAAAAAAATTGAAACCCGAAGCGCCCCAAACCCACCTACCCCACGCGCAGCAAGTTCAATAATAAAATACGTGGCACATCGAAGGGAGGCGAACCTCGACAAGCTGTAAATCTAAAACTAAAACTTCAAAACCTACTTACCCCACGCGCTGCGAGTTTGATAATAAAATACGGGGCACATCAGATGACGGCGAACCTCTAGAAGCTGTAAATCTAAAACCAAAGCTTCAAAACCAAGTTTACCTACGTGCAGCGAGTTCAACAACAAAATACGGGGCACATCGGATGAAGGCGAATCTCGACAAGCTGTAAATCTAAAACTAAAGCGTTAAACTCACCTTCCCCACGCGCAGCGAGGTCCATAATCAAATACGTGGTACATCGGAGGGAAGGCGAGCGAGAGCGAGAAAAAAATTGAAACCCGAAGCGCCCCAAACCCACCTACCCTACGTGCAGCAAGTTCAATAATAAAATACGTGGCACATCGAAGGGAGGTGGACCTCGACAAGCTGTAAATCTAAAACTAAAATTTCAAAACCTACTTACCCCACGCGCAGCGAGTTTGATAATAAAATACGGGGCACATCAGATGACGTCGAACCTCTATAAGCTGTAAATCTAAAACCAAAGCTTCAAAACCAAGTTTACCTACGTGCAGCGAGGTCCATAATCAAATACGTGGTACATCGGAAGGGAAGGCAAGCGAGAGCGAGAAAAAAATTGAAACCCGAAGCGCCCCAAACCCACCTACCCCACGCGCAGCAAGTTCAATAATAAAATACGTGGCACATCGAAGGGAGGCGAACCTCGACAAGCTGTAAATCTAAAACTAAAACTTCAAAACCTACTTACCCCACGCGCTGCGAGTTTGATAATAAAATACGGGGCACATCAGATGACGGCGAACCTCTAGAAGCTGTAAATCTAAAACCAAAGCTTCAAAACCAAGTTTACCTACGTGCAGCGAGTTCAACAACAAAATACGGGGCACATCGGATGAAGGCGAATCTCGACAAGCTGTAAATCTAAAACTAAAGCGTTAAACCCACCTTCCCCACGCGCAGCGAGGTCCATAATCAAATACGTGGTACATCGGAGGGAAGGCGAGCGAGAGCGAGAAAAAAATTGAAACCCGAAGCGCCCCAAACCCACCTACCCTACGTGCAGCAAGTTCAATAATAAAATACGTGGCACATCGAAGGGAGGCGGACCTCGACAAGCTGTAAATCTAAAACTAAAATTTCAAAACCTACTTACCCCACGCGCAGCGGGGTCCATAATAAAATACGTGGCACATCGGAGGGAAGACGATCGAAATCGACAAAAAAATTGGAATCCAAACCTACCCAAACCTACCTACCCCACGCGCAGCAAGTTTGATAATAAAATACGGGGCACATCAGATGACGGCGAACCTCTAGAAGCTGTAAATCTAAAACCAAAGCTTCAAAACCAATTTTACCTACGTGCAGCGAGTTCAACAACAAAATACGGGGCACATCGGATGAAGGCGAATCTCGACAAGCTGTAAATCTAAAACTAAAGCGTTAAACCCACCTTCCCCACGCACAGCGAGGTCCATAATCAAATACGTGGTACATCGGAGGGAAGGCGAGCGAGAGCGAGAAAAAAATTGAAACCCGAAGCGCCCCAAACCCACCTACCCCACGCGCAGCAAGTTCAATAATAAAATACGTGGCACATCGAAGGGAGGCGAACCTCGACAAGCTGTAAATCTAAAACTAAAACTTCAAAACCTACTTACCCCACGCGCTGCGAGTTTGATAATAAAATACGGGGCACATCAGATGACGGCGAACCTCTGGAAGCTGCAAATCTAAAACCAAAGCTTCAAAACCAAGTTTACCTACGTGCAGCGAGTTCAACAACAAAATACGGGGCACATCGGATGAAGGCGAATCTCGACAAGCTGTAAATCTAAAACTAAAGCGTTAAACCCACCTTCCCCACGCGCAGCGAGGTCCATAATCAAATACGTGGTACATCGGAGGGAAGGCGAGCGAGAGCGAGAAAAAAATTGAAACCCGAAGCGCCCCAAACCCACCTACCCTACGTGCAGCAAGTTCAATAATAAAATACGTGGCACATCGAAGGGAGGCGGACCTCGACAAGCAGTAAATCTAAAACTAAAATTTCAAAACCTACTTACCCCACGCGCAGCGAGGTCCATAATAAAATACGTGGCACATCGGAGGGAAGGCGATCGAAATCGACAAAAAAATTCGAATCCAAACCTACCCAAACCTACCTACCCCACGCGCAGCAAGTTTGATAATAAAATACGGGGCACATCAGATGACGGCGAACCTCTAGAAGCTGTAAATCTAAAACCAAAGCTTCAAAACCAAGTTTACCTACGTGCAGCGAGTTCAACAACAAAATACGGGGCACATCGGATGAAGGCGAATCTCGACAAGCTGTAAATCTAAAACTAAAGCGTTAAACCCACCTTCCCCACGCACAGCGAGGTCCATAATCAAATACGTGGTACATCGGAGGGAAGGCGAGCGAGAGCGAGAAAAAAATTGAAACCCGAAGCGCCCCAAACCCACCTACCCTACGTGCAGCAAGTTCAATAATAAAATACGTGGCACATCGAAGGGAGGCGAACCTCGACAAGCTGTAAATCTAAAACTAAAATTTCAAAACCTACTTACGCCACGCGCTGCGAGTTTGATAATAAAATACGGAGCACATCAGATGACGGCGAACCTCGACAAGCTGTAAATCTAAAACCAAAGCTTAAAAACCAAGTTTAGCTACGTGCAGCGAGTTCAACAACAAAATACGGCGCACATCGGATGAAGGCGAACCTCGACAAGCTGTAAATCTAAAACTAAAGCTTTAAACCCACCTTCCCCACGTGCAGCGAGGTCCATAATAAAATACGTGGCACATCGGAGGGAAGGCGATCGAAAGCGACAAAAAAATTCGAATCCAAACCTACCTACCCCACGCGCAGCAAGTTTGATAATAAAATACGGGGCACATCAGATGACGGCGAACCTCTAGAAGCTGTAAATCTAAAACCAAAGCTTCAAAACGAAGTTTACCTACGTGCAGCGAGTTCAACAACAAAATACGGGGCACATCGGATGAAGGCGAATCTCGACAAGCTGTAAATCTAAAACTAAAGCGTTGAACCCACCTACCCCAAGTGCAGCAAGGTCGATAATAAAATTCTTATTATTACATTGCTAAAAGAGACAAAGTTATTATAACTTTCTACATACACTAGAAACCAGAAATACAACTGGCTAGAGTTAGTAGATCATCTGAAACAACTCTTACATGAAATTTGACACAGCAAATCCAAAATTGGTCATAGTCCGCGAACTGAAAATTCCAACAGACAGTTAAGTAAAAACTGTTACGGTAACTCATTTCTAATAATTTTACAAATATCTGGACAAAAAATCCGATATTTAGCTTTAATACAATGCAGATGGCATAAGAATAATGGATTTGAACATTGGCTAATAAGACTTTATGGCTTCCATTTACTTATTCACCAACTTAAGTTACTAACATAACCTTGAAAGATGTAAATATGTTTAACCTTTTTCTTGTGCTGCACACTGACGGATTGTGCTGTGAATTTAACATCAGTACCAAGCAACATCATCTTCAAAGAGGCAGGGCCGTTGGCAGCTTTATTGCAGTCTGCAGACGTTTGACAATCGACTTCCAGTTGTCGATTAATACTCCGAAACTTCGACCTTGAGGTTAGATCTGTGTATATATCTATATCGCTCAGTAAGTACAGAGTAAAATCTTTATAAATTGCAATTTAGAAGTCTGAAAAGTTTAGCTCGCGGTCTTGGTTTCAAATACGTTTGGCATAGAGACGTTCGTTTCCTAGTAAAAATGCGAGATGGAGAATTGTCGCATTCGTTTAAAATCACAGCTGACCTGCATGCGATTGCTGCATCGTTTGACTGTGCAATAAGCAATAAAAATTGTGTAAATAGTGGTAATGTGCGAGATGTAGACGCGGCGAGCATAGACTTGCAGACGGCGACTAGTGAGAAGACTAGTAATAATTGACTAGATCGTGGAGGGGTGACAGGAGCAGAGTCTAACGAGTTGAGGGCGGGTTTCCTTAACGCGACCTCTCTCTATGCGTATATGGGGATGTTTCGACAATTCCTGGACACTGTTCGGTCCTCGTACCACATTTTCGGCGTAGCAGAGACGCAATTCGGGCATGAGGTCGATGACGCGTTCGTTCGGATTGATGGGTTTTCGATCATGAGGCAGGAGGAGTAGCTCTGTATGTCCGAAATGACTACAAAGCTACACTACTGTGTTTATCACCTACACAGATTGAAAGAAAGCCGGGTATTCCGGAATACTTAATGTATAGCATTCAACAGAGCAAAACCCTGACGCCAATATACGTTGCTGTAATTTACTGTCCACCAGGTATCTCTCTCGAAAACTTAAACTTCATCGATAATTTACGTAACTATTCTGTAGGATATGATTGTAGGATAGTGATGGGAGATTATCAACCTCGCGCGATGCTGAGTTTTTTCGAGAACTCGCTTGTGAAATATTGTTAGCAATAAGTACAGTGTGAAAAATATTAATTAAATTTATTAGCTACGTATACAACATATGGATAATAATATTTAATTAATATTTTTTAGAAATGTCTTTAATTATGTCTGAGGGGGCATGTTTAAGGTACATTTTAAGCCCGGGTAGAGTAAAAAAGACAGTCCAGATCTTTCACAAAACCGTGGCAAGTGACTAAACATATTTATTTATATAGTAAAATGTCATGAATTTTGGTCAGTGATTTTGTAAGGTATACATCATATTTCTCAGTAGAAATAGTGTATAGTGTAAATATTTACAGTAGATATTTTTTGTTTTTTAATTTACGTAAAAAGAAAAAAAATTGATCGGACGAATATTTTGTTGTTTTTTTGTAGGATTTAACCCAGGCTGGACCCCTTAAGAAATACTAACTTTAGCAAATTAAGATGCTTCACTAATTAAAACAATTATGATACGCTATACTAAATTTAATGTGTTTGTACAATAAATAATAAGAAATTTTAAAAATCATGAATATGCTATAAACAAACATACCACTTAACAATGAAAAAATAATCTGATCATTTTTTTCATTCACTGCTAAATCATGTTGAATAATTTGTGCTGTTATGGATTTTAACCAATCACTTAGCGCTTCTTTTCTCTGCATTGCTAGTTCATGACTAGAATCTGAAAATATTACAAAAAATATAACGTTATAACAGTAAATAATTATTAAAATATTCCGTAACAATGGCATACAAGTTTTCAACCGCATGTATTCGTTTAGTAGGTTGGTAAAGCTGTTTTGAGTGACTTAGCATCAAACTACGGTTAAAAGTTCATGCACATGTTGCGAAAAATATTTTTCGGTAAAAAAATGACACAAACAATCATAGATCATAGACCCAAAAAAAAAAATAAGTATATAATATCACATACTAGAAATGTTTTCCAAATCGAGAGATCTTCCCCATAACGATTCACAAAGTTTCCATACATCACCGATATAATTGATCAATATGCTATTTTTATTTGCTTCATTAACTTCCTTAATTGCTTCATTTTTGTGTGCATGTAGAGCTTCCAAATTTGTTGATCTATCTAAAGAGACTATTGCAAGATTACACTTGTCTTTGTCAATTTTTGAATACTGAAGTTGAATATTCAAATGGTTTTCAATACTGGCCTATTTATTATGAATTAAAAAATTACAAGTTAGTAATTGTGAAAATTAAAGGAATATTTTTAAATTATGTTTATTTGATGTGGAAAATCACTTAATAAATCATTCTACCAGAAGAAATTTTCAATTGGACTTTTAGTTTTTCAATAAGTTTTGAAATACCAATAGATGTTTAAGCGATCTTAGCGATAGCCTTAATACTAAGTAGTACCGTTAAACATTTTATTATTTGACTGTCAATAAATATAAACAGCACAGCGCCATAATATTTAGATCAAAGAAACATTCTACCGAAGAAAAAGTCAATTTGACTTTTAGTTTTTTATTGGCATTTGAAATACGAAAAACCTCATAGCGTATTTGGGAAGTGTTGAAAATACGTGTACGAGCACGGTTTTATATTTTAAGCATTTAGCTATTAAGGGAAAATCCCCACACCTCAGGTAATGTACTAAACCTTCCGCCCGCTGACCGTTCGAGACGCGCCGTCCTCGGATTAGGATGTCTCCCAGATGCGCAAAAAAATGCTTCCGGCCCCTTTTTTATATGCAGGCGAAATATGCATCTAAGCTGCAGTTCTCTGCGTGTGCAGCCATCTGTTGACTGTAGCTTTCAGTTCAGCCCTAGCACTCGACGAGGAAAGACCTCTTACTCTCGAGTCTGCTCTGCGCCAACATTTTTCATACAACTTGTAATCTTTTTGCTTTAATAAATACAGATTATTTTCACTCTAAAATCGATTGAGTTTATTTTGCTTGATAAATTCATTAGGAAGCCTTCAGGGAGGTAGGAAGAGAGAAAGACAGAGAGAGAGAGAGAGAGAGAGAGAGAGAGAGAGAGAGAGAGAGAGAGAGATTAGATTAAATAAGCTTTATTTCTGTACATTGTGTTGTACAATTCAAAAATAACAGTATAAAGTAAAACCAGTTATAATTTGTGTGTGTGTGTGAGAGAGATGATATATATAGAGTGAAAGTGAAATGATATATATATATATAGAGTGGAGGAATGTAAGTGTTTGTGAGATGATTATGAGTTTTCAAGTGCATAAAAATATTCTTTAGCTAATTGTTTGAAGTGTGACATGGATGCAGTGTTGCGAAGGCGTGATGGTAGCGAGTTCCAGAGGTATTAGGCGCTTATATGAAATGAACCTTTCAGCGTCTCCGTCTTGAAAGTCGGGATGTACAGAGGCGTCACCTCCCCCCTCACAGGCCTGTGCGCGACGTGAAAGTCAAAAAAGGCCAAGATGTAGGAAGGCACAGCTGTGTTTAACAGTTTTCGTAGAAAACAGGCTCCAAAGTACTTTCTACGTCCGGCAGTTGTAAGCCATTGCAGTTCACGCCTGTAGGGGGTGATGTGCTCGTCCCTCCTTACACAATAGATGTATCGAATTCCCGTGTTTACGAGTCTCTGGAGTTTTGTGTCAAGTTCTTGGGTCAGGTCACAGTATACCAATGAGCAGTAGTCGATGATTGGAAATAGGAGTGCTTGCACGAGATGTTTACGCACCTGAGATTAGTACTTTTCCTGAAAAAGTAAAGCCTATACATTAATGAGTGAGCACGTTTGCATAGTTGTGTAACGTGCTCTTTCCACGTTAGTTTGGAGTCAGGCACCAACCACAGATTGCGCACGGATGATTCATAGTCGACCCGGGCTCCCCCTATGTTGATGTAGGTGTTAGCAACAGTTGGTAAAGCATTAATGTAGTAGGGGGAGCCCAGGACAATTGCCTTAGTTTTCAGGACATTAAGTTTAAGGTGATTTTGTGCAGCTCAGCCCATTATCCTTTCGGCATTAGTTCTCATCTTGTCAGAACGAGAATCGAGCTCCTCAAGGTGGCATTGGCTGTATATTTGCAAGTCATCCGCATAGATTAGATGGGACACACCTGAATCCAGGCAAAAACCAATGTCATTGAAGTACAACGCGAACAGCAGGGGACCTAGAACCGATCCCTGCGGGACACAGGTGTTCAGGGGCTGGGAGGTGGAGAGCTCGTCGTTGTCACCAATAACGGCCTGCTTTCTTCCCGTAAGGTAAGATGCAAGCCAGCGGATGACCTGCTTGGAGAAACCGAAAGAGGATAGCTTTCTCAGGAGCCTGACGTGACACACCGTATCAAACGCCTTGCTGAAATCAAATAGAAACAGAAGCGTGACTTTCTTTTTGTTTATGCGAAGCCTGACATCATCAGTCAGCTTAATTAAGCTAGACTGTGTGCTGTGACCGGTGCGGAAGCCTGTTTGTAGGTTGTCAATGAGTAGTCTTGATTCAAGATATTCCGAGACTTGCCTGTGCACCAGCCACTCCAGCGCCTTTGATAAAAAACAGAGGAGAGAAATTGTACGGTAGTCAGTCAGGGCTGTTGGTGAACTGACCTTGTTCAGTGCTCGCACCAGCGACATCTTCCAGGCAGAGGGGAAACGTGACTCGCTTAAGGACAGGTTGAAAATCCGACATAGTAAAGGAGTGAGTACGGATAGTGCCTTTGAAATTACAACCTGTGGGATGCCATCGTTGCCTCTGGCCTGGGTGTGGAAGTGCGACACAGCAGCCAAAACGTCTGATTCTGTAATAACCTTGAAGTTGAAAAGCTCAGGGAAGTCTAGACTCTCGAAGGTACGCAGAAAAACCTCAACTGCAGGAGCCAGTGGATCATTTGAGATGGAACTAAAGTGTTTGTTGAGGTCTACTGTAGAGAAGCGAGAAGGTGATGGTGCTTTAGAGGTGGTGATTCCAAGGTTCTCAAGCTCTCTCCAGATCTCAGCGACATCAGTTAGGGTTGACAGGCGTGAATAATAATAATTCAGCCTGGCCTCCTCAACCTGTCTGTGAGCGTCGTCCCTTGCTACTCTATAATAATATCGATCACAAGGTAGATGAGTTCTGCGAAACATTCTGTAAAGTCTGCCCCGTTCAGTCAAGAGGTCACGAAGAGCCGTGGTAAACCACGGGTGACGTTTACGTCTTGGAGTAACAGTCCGTGATGGGGTGAGATTATTTATGGCGTTCGTTGAGCTAGCGTTAAGATGGGTGATGCATTCGTCGAGTGATGACATAGCGAGAGATGACCAGTGACATGTGCCAAGGAAGTCCCTTAGCTTCTCGGCACAGATTCCCTTGTAGTTTCTGTAAGAGTATGCTTTAGGTACGTAGCGTGGGATCTGTACGTCGAGAGTGGCAGTGATTAGGTCATGGCCGTTGATGAAAGGAGTATCAGTCTTGTAGTGTGATAGAAGGCGATCCTGCTCATCAATTAAGCAGAGGTCAAGCCAGGTGTCGGAGTCCTGTTTATGGTGCGTGGCACCATAAGGGACCGATAATAAGGAGTTTTCCTCAATATAGGCCTTGATGAACTTGGCATCTTCGGATGAGGAGAGTTGGTCAGCGTTGAAATCACCCATAATGATCTTTGTGGAATAGTTGTGCATAAAAGTAGTCAGCTGTTCAATGAAGTTATTATCCTGAATAAAAGGGGCATGTGGTGGACGATACACGACTCCCACAAAGATGGGTGAAACTCCCTTCGCGGAGACCTCACAGAAAAGGTACTCCGGTTTGCCTGGCTTGCCCGACCAAGCTCCATCAGAGGATGATAATACGTTTGCAGTCAGTGAGTGATGTATATAGAGGGCCACACCTCCCCCATTCCTGTTTCTGTCACGTCTGTAGAGAGTATAGTTTTCCAGTGAAGGGATAGAAGTTACCTTCTCGTCAAGCCAGGTTTCCGTCACAGCTATCACGTGAAAGAGGGGACGAGTGGACAAGAAGAGCCTGACCATCTCAATGTGACCCGTAAGAGAGTTCGCATTGAAATGGCAGACTCTTAGACCCTCAGATAGAGTTACCTTAGGAGTGATTGAAGATGTGGTGGACGATTCAGATGATGGTGATCTACGTGGAATGAGGGGTGTGTACTTCAGTTGGCTGTGATCGAGCCTAAAAATTTCTTCAGATCTTGATCCGACGCAATTTTCACAGCACGATCCTCCTTCTTTAGCTTGATGTATATTCGACCATCCCTCACAAACGTGGTGCAGCCGTGCTCTCTTGCAGCCTCCCTTACAGTTTTGCGGAGCCGAAGGACATCAGACGGCAACCATTCGTTGACGTTGATGAACGAATCCGGAAGCGGTAGTGCAACGCGGGCCTTATGCAGCAATTCGCTAGACAGCTGCGTAGTATGTAGCTTCCGAATCTTGATTTTTGCAGAGATGAGCGAGTGCATGAGCGTCCTGGATAGTGAGACTGAGAGCGGCAACCTGACTGCTCCAGGGCTTGCATCAGAAGCGCCCGCAGTGTCATTGCGGGCTACTCTCACCCTTCCCAGGGGTCGCACATAGATAATGTCTCTCTCCGTTAGCTCAGCGTCCAAGGGCCGAAGAGCTGTATAGGCAAGGTGCCTTAAGGATGTCGTCTCCGAAAAGGTCAGGCCGGTTATGACCAATTCTGCAGAGAGCTTTGCCTGGGACGCACAACGCCATCCAATTGCGCCTGGATTCTCGTGATGGCTTCACGGAGCTGCTGGATGGTCTCAGTGTACAGCGCCGGAGCATTCGATGGAGACGAAGAAGAGCCAGCGCCACTCGCCAGCAGTTGTTCAAGCTTAGCTTTAATCTCCTCCTGCTCATACCTCAAAGCAGCCACATCCCCTTCCACCACTGTTACACGGTTAAAGCCGTTGGGAAGACTCTTCCGCTGTAAAAGGTTACTCGAAAGAGTGAAGAGAATATTAATAACTAGTATTATTGCACAGAGCGAAATAGAGTGCGTGCTTAGCTTACCACCAGCGCCAGAGAGAAAGAGAGAAAGAGTAACGTCTTACTAATTTTATCTATATTTTATTTGATCGGTTGTTGACGCGTAGGTATGAGCATCTGATTTTAAAGATTTCAAATAGATGTTTTTAAATATCGCCCTATTTTGTCAAGGAAATTTCTTTTTCGGCAAAATCCTTTTTAATTAAAGTAATGGGAACGCAATAAATGTAACGCTATAATCCGGAATGCATTGTCCTTGAATATGAATTGACTGATAAAATTAATATATGTAAAGTACTATAATATAATAATAATTAAAATTGATATAAATAATAATTTTATACGAATAATATGAAAACCAACAATATTATGAGGCAATATATATACGTAATACATATAATATATATGTGTGTGTGCGCGCGCGTATGTGTGTTTGTGTTAGTGAGTGTGTGATAAATGTGAAACGAATACGGTACCACCAGCGGAGTTATATACATGCGTTGGCGTTTTAATGTTTATGTACGCGTGCAGTAGCGTTTGCGCGTATATATACGCGCGCAGTAGGGTAGAGGTGTATGTACACATTCGCAGTAGCGCTGGGGTGCACGTACACATGCGCAGTAGCGTAAGAGTGTATATACACCTGCTCAATAGTGCTCAGGTGCATGGACACATGCGCAGTAGCGTTAAGGTAGATGTACACATGCTCCCCCATTGTGACGGTATTGTGACCACACTGTTTCCCCTTCAACTGAAAGTAACAGCTATCCCTAGATCGAAGGCATATGGCGAAATCGATCCAACAATCACCACAGAGCAATTACTAGCAGCGTGGAAAACAATTAGGAACAACAAGGCTCCAGGCCTGGATAACATACCCAATATTGCATTAAAACAAGCTATACAGGCACACCCCGATGTCTTTGTGGACCTGTATAATTCATGTCTCGAAAAAGGGACGTTTCCTAAGAACTGGAAGAAGCAATGCCTGGTACTACTACCAAAATGAAATAAGCCACCTGGATAAGCTGCCTCATACAGACCACTCTGCACGCTGGACAACCCGGGCAAGATTTTCGAGCACATAATTGGGGTTAGAATATACCAAGTCATTTAAAAACCAGGTGGAAAAAAAGATATACATGAAGGCACCGGTGCCCAGAACAAAAATAGAAACCCACGAGAGAGACCCACCAGGCCTAATGCACTTGTTATAAAAGCTGCTGAGGGAAATTCGTACGCTGATATTTTGAGGAAAATAAACCCCAATCTGTTGGTGATTGGTAACAGTAAATAAGATACGCAAAACGGTGGCAGGAGATCTTCTTTTAGAGCTACGTCACACCAAGTAAGTTAAAATGCAGGAACTTCAAGAAGCGGTTAAAGTAGTGCTGGTAGACGAAGCCACAATTAAGAGGCTTCAGCATGAAGTAGTCTTTGAAATAAAGGATCTTGACATGCTAACCTCTAATCAGGATATTCTAGAAGCCCTGAGTAGGGAGTTTTCAAAAGAGTAGGAAGTAGTAGAGGAGACAGCTGTACAGACCCTTCGGAAAAGCTATGGAGATACGCATACCACCGTCGTACAGCTGCCTGCACAGATTGCCCAAAAGGTGATCGCATGGGTAAAGATCAAAGTAGGTTGGGATAATTGCGAACATCTAAATGCTATAAATGCCTAATTTTTGGTCGTATCTCAAAAAAGTGTACAGAGACGTACGACAAAAGTAAATGCTATTTTAAGAGCGAAACGGAAGGACATGCAGCGAAAAGTTGCACGGACGAACTGATTTGGATTCTCTGCCGGGGAAAGGATAAAGAATTGAAGAGTGACCATGCAGCTGGTAGCTGCCCAGTCTACCGAGCCGCATTATAAGAACTAAAGAACCAACGAAAATTAAGATAGTGCAGTTTAATCTAAACCACTGTGAGACAGCACAGGACCTACTCAACCAGTATATCCGCGCAAAAAGAGGTAAACGTTATCTCAGTTATTGAACTGTCTAGAACGGCGAACAGCAAGGCGAAGCAGGTGACGGTAAACATCACCCGAGCATGTGACGCCGCTAACGTTATCTCAGTTATTCAACTGTCTAGAACGGCGAACAGCAAGGCGAAGCAGGTGACGGTAAACATCACCCGAGCATGTGACGCTGCTATGCCTGGAAGAGTGACATACAGTATAAGACCACCAGTATACTGGTGGGACAAGGAGATTGCGAGTCCGCGTAGCGAGTGCCACTAGACCAGAAGACGAGAACAACGGGCGAGAAAGAAATACTATAAAACTAGTAGAGGCCAGAAAATAGTAAATGCCCGCGGATAAGAAATTAAGAGCGCTTAAATGCGTCTTAAGAAGAAAATCTGTGAAAACAAACGACGAACGACGGTGCCTTAAGGAATTACAGGACGAGGTCGACCAGGACCCTTTGGGTCGACCGTATAAAATAGTAATGAAGAAGATTAAAGGAAGCTACGTGCCCCGAACTATTACACTAGGTAGTGACCACACTGTTCCCCAGACAACTAGAAGAGCCAAGTGTCATCCAAAGAGGTGTAAATGACGAGGCTATTGCACCGATCACGATTGAGGAATTGTTAGCCACCTGCAGAAGGGTAGGAAACAACAAGGCCCCAGGGCATTCCAAATATTGCATTGCTGCTGCCAGGTCGGTGATCCCACTATGCTGGGTCACCGTCAGGAGGATGACTCCGTTGTTGGTGATAAGCGTACTGAAAGATGGCGATCAGCTGGTTGCGATGGCTGCTGGATCCGGGACAATGAGCGTCGGCAACCGTCGGCGTCGTCGTCAGCGTCGTCAGCGTGTTGTTGGCCGTGGGTGCGGCTGCTCGCTGTGCCGTACGTGACGCGAAAAGGTGAAAGAGTAGGGCACGCGCGACATGACGCTGCTTCGGAAAATGACCGTTTCTAGCGTGAAGCGCGGGGCGCATGTCAGCGATGCTGAAGTTCATGGCTGCAAGGCTGCTGCTGATGCTGCGTTGGGCGGTGTTGAGCCTCAAGGAGCCTTCCCGTGATGACAGTGGACGCGGCATCGGCGCGCTGGCGATGATGTTGCTGATGATGACTTCGCTGGCGTATTGTTTTAGTTGACACGCAGCTGAACATGGCTGCTTGCGTGCGAGCAAGCCAGCAAGGCGGGCGAGCGACGCGAAATGGCGGCTTAGCGCGACGCGACGGTATTCTTAGCGCCGAGCAACAGGCTTCGCAAGGGCGTAATGAGAAAAGCGACTCGGTCCTCACGAAAGGATCTGCCTGTCCTGATGATGATGCTGCGAGGCGCTGGAGTCGATGACGATGGCCGTAACGTCGGAAACTTGCTGTTGCTGCTGTTGCTGGCTACCGCGTCGTTCGCCATTCGTTCGATGGTGCTAGCTGACGCAGCGTCCGTGCGTCGATAATGTTGGCAGTTTTTTAAAAACATAACCTTTAATTTAAGCAGATAATGTAAACACGTTTCGTCTGCGCAGCATGTAGAAAACTGTGGAAAAGCGATACTCAACTATTTCACATATAGCTTGTGCGGCTTCACGGTCCTGTCACGCATGAATACTCACACGTATATAACGTTGCTAGTTATAATGCAATCGATGCATATGTCGCAGAATACGCGCATAGCAACAGCTTGAACTCGTCCTGAAGCCTGTTTCTTTCAAATCAGCACAACCTCCCTTCCACGATTTCTGGGGAGTCTATAAAAGGGAATGCATGCGGCCGCTCGCTCTCAATTCCGCCACTCACGATCTAGCATTAGACAGGTAGTTTTGATTTGGAGATGACAGATAGGATCGTATACTTAGAGACGCTCATATTTCAAGGTCACTTTAACACACGTTTCTCTCCTTTATACAATCAATCTATTGTAAATTACAATTAATAAACAGACATATTCACCGATAATCTCTTGTGTTCATTTATTACCCCGTTATTTTTGCAGCAACCGTAAGCTTAACACCTCACGGAGAACAAAACCATCGACCCTCGCACGCAACAGTCCTTTTACTTTTGGGCTGGAGAGACAACTTCACGGTCCTTTCACACTAAAGAGAAAAGTAGAGATACTGTTTTGAGCGTTCATGATATATACACTTGTTTTTTTATGAAAATAAGGCTTATTGTAAGAGTAGTTTTGTCGATTGCACGCAACAACGAAGTGGTGCTGCGAGCGACGGGACTGTTCCTCTCTCCGGCGCAAGCGACGGTAAGCGCGGCAAGCATGTCTGTCTTCGACAGTTGACGAGAGCGGACCGCATTTGCGAGTAAAACCGTGTCGAGTCCTTCAGAGTATTATAGTATGCGAATTGTCTTGAATAAAGACAATTCGCATACTATGAGTGTCCAGAGTGAATCTTGTGTCTGTGTCAAGTTTATTGAACCAGCCCTCGATATATAAACCTCTGATATACAACTACAAGGAGTGTGCGCGCGAACAAAGCCATTCTAACCCTACACTTATTTACAAATACTTTCGATGAAAATCATAAAGTAGCTTAGAAAACATACTAATATGCCAACAAAACTCATGAACAATAAGGATAAGCATTCTTTTCTATATCATGAAAAATCCAAACACCAATATAGAAGTAAATAGTGTCACGGGCGCTGCGACTTCGTCTGATTTTCAAACTTTTTTTTTCAATTTTCAAACTCGCCTTCGTTGCGCAACCATGCCACTTGATCATTTGAAAAAAATATATAGTTTTTCAGAAATTCTCAACATTATAAAAAAAAACCGAATCCAGAATCAGAAAAGATATATGCTACAAAATGTTATTACAATCTGTCGCGTAGAATTACGATAGTATACATACATACATAGATACACATAGAAATCTAAAAATATATGATTTGAACTTTAAACATCTCCAAATATGATTCTATGAAGTTTTTTAAAACTAAAAATTTTACTATTATTAAGCTTTCTCTAGGAGAAAGCAAAAATTAGTAACACATTTTTGGCCGGCTAAATTTTAATCCTTATTTAAGGGCATTTTCAAAGGAAACATAAATAACCAAATAAGAAGATTTTTTCATACGAAGATAACGTTTTTGCTTCATCTATAATGAGTTATCACGTTTAGCTGTAATACATCTCTTTAAGTAAAAATCACAAAGATATAAAAATGTGTTAATTACCTTGACTGCCAAAGAATCATCATTGCTAACTATGTTTTCTCCTAAAATTCGAACATGCTGTAAAAGATTTGTAAAACTGACTTTCTCAATCAAGCAATCAGCATTAGAAAATTCTGGTTGACGCATCGTATAGTATGGATACATTTTTTCAGCCTGTTGTGGCGTATAAATAGATACAAATGACAGTTTTGAACTCCATGAAGATTTAAACACATTACCCTTCTGTACACCTAAAATAAATAAAACAATATGAAGACGATTAAATTTTAAGCAATGTATATGCAATTGCGATTTCTTTCAAGTATATTTAATTTATAAAATTTATAATAGTGCATTATGCAACAAGGGGTAAAAGTAGCAGATTTTTCCCGCTGGTGAGTTTACTGCCCAAGCGAGTAGATTTTACGCGAGGGCGCGTATTCTGCCCGAGCAAAACGAGTATTAATAAACTAAGGGAAGCGAGGCAGTAATCACTTAAGGAACAAATATTCTAGCAAGGGCACTAATCACCCTAGGGAAAATCTACTTTCGTCCCGTGTCGCATATTGCATTTCATTCCACGTTTTGCCGAAAGGCCACTTTTCAAGCCTGAAAAACGTAGTAAAAATGTTCAAAATATTCATATTAAAAAAATCACGTAAATTCTCGTATCTTATCGCAAATTTTGATTTATTTCTTTCATTTTTTCCGCAAATTTTCCGTTTTTTCAGCAATCCTCATTTTTACTGCAAATTTTTCATTTTTCAGAATCAGCAAATTTTAAAATTATTTCGCTACTCGTAATACAGCAATTATGGTTTACAACATTTCCACATTAGGTCGAGGTGCCTCGCCAATTTATGACTAAACACGAACTGTTAGTGTTACTTACGGTAATGCAGTTTTACACGTATTACACATAACGTATTACGGGCGAGCGCATCTTTATCTTCCGATATTCAATCTTATTGCAGCCGTTGGTAGCGCTGGCTACTGTATACCGTACTATAAAAGTTATTGGCGAGCCGGAAAGCATAGATGTTCCAACAAGTGTTACGAATGTATGTCGTCGTCTCCCTGTAGTATAACAGATGTTTAAAATATCCAACGACTATTTAGACTATTTTTTAGCAATAATTGTTAAGCTAATGGTATTAAAAAAGGAGCGTACAATAGGAACAGTAGCATGTGTAGCAAACTTAAACTTTGTAAGAATAATTTAAATAAATTTACATAGAAAAGATCCACATAAGTGCGGTATATCTATTTTCCCAACACGTGCATGAAATAGGTCTTTTTCATGCCTAAAAGTAGCGTAGAAAATCGTCCATTCCAAGTGTGTTAAAAAAAGTTTGAGCTGAAACGGAGAGAAAATAATGTTCTCCCCTCTGTTAATACCCGTTTTTCAAATATCTCAAATTTTCTCAAATTTTTGAATTTATTCAAATTTTTGAATTTTTCAAATATCTCAAACTTTTCAAATTTTTTGTGCACGACATGAAATGCACGATCTCCTACCTAACTTTTGCGCATAAAAAAAGTCCCTTTCATTACCTTGTTGGAAAAAACACGGTGTGTAACACGGGAATAGAAGCTATGTTAGACTCGGGTGAGGTGTTTTCAGCACTCGTCTACGTCTCGTGCTGAACACAGCACCCACGTTTTACAGTGCTTATTTTCTCCCCTTGTTGTACAATGTACAATTGCATAACGTTTAAGTCACGGGTAGCCATCAGACACCAACGTCATGTACAGCCGATCAAGAGCTCTAACTCAACAAATTTGGTTCTATTTTGTTTTACAATTTTGAAACATAAGTTCATCACGTCATATCGAGCACGCAGGATGCGGTCAGGAGGAAAGACTTACAGAAGGCATAGTAGTTGATGATTACTATGCACTACAAGAAAATGATGACCACCGTGGTATTGTAATTTACTTTCATAGCTGTTTTTAACACGGTTGTCCTCAATGCTATACAGTAAACAGAGATATAAATTTGACAAGTGGTGAATCGATAGATGCGAGATACAAGAAGGCGTTGGCAATTAGTTAAAGAGTAATGACAGCGAATTACCAACTTATTGAAATATGGGAATGCTAATACAATACAAAAATCTCATAAAAAAAACTACGGCGATTTGTTAATAGAAATAAGATAATTATAAAAAAAAACCGCTTGAATAAACATGATATATGTTTGAATGCAGGTCTACGATCTGTGGCCAAAATCTGCCTCAATTCTCTGTAGGGAAAGTTTGGTCGACGCGAGATTTTGACAAGAACACTACACGGAAAAAAAGTGAGCCTGGGGGGACACCGGCACTCGTGTGCAGAATCAGGAAAGCTGAATAATGCCGATACAGCGTATACGCGTGCCATTAGGGCACACAATCGTTTCGAATGAAAACGGTCTGAGCGAAGTCGATGCAGCGCAGACCCGGTGCTGTTTTGGCACCAGTTCTTTCGCTACCTCGTTCGCAGCGCGCTCTCTTCGAAACATGCACGCGCATAGTTCTAGTTGTGGCTAATTATATATTTGTTATAATTTTGTTCAAAGATGTATCAGTGATACACCTTTAAATAAAATTATGACAAATATCACAAGCCACAATTCCAAATAGTTACCAGAAAATAACCTTTATTCCGCCCCGGGTAATTTATTACCTGGCCAAGCGAGCATTATTTTTTTGGCATTACTGAACAGCTTAGCCCGAGATCTTGAATTAAAAAAATATTGCAGAAAATGACCGTCCCTATCGATAGATACGAGAATTTTAGGTTTTTTGCCGGATTTTCTTATTCTAGACGATTCTTATGCTATTTTTAATTGCTTGTAGTCGTCGTATCCTATTTTAAATCATCTAGAATGAGAACAACCGAAAATTCTCGGCCTGAAATTACAAAGCCTATAATTTAAATTTGAATTTCTTAGCTAAATAATTACAGCACCTACTTTTAAACGTAACTTATGAGGCAGTAGGCCATTTGGCGTAAATGAATTTAAAAATTCTATTAGTAACATCTTTTTATTATCATCTTCGCATGAATTACGGACACTTAGATACTCTCTTACATCGCCTTGCATCTTATTTAAAATTTTATTATTAATTTTTAGTACATCATTGTTTTTTGGCGCTAAAATTACTCTTTCGCCAAGTTTATTGGCATTATTATTATCAAAGCAATCTCCATAAATTTCCATAATTAAATCCATAATTATACCCATGACTTGTTAAAATAGAATTGATATGTTTTAGTGAGATATTTTTACCTATTTCTTTAGTTAACAATGGACTGTAAAAATATGCTTCATATTTTTCTAATAATTCTTCAACATTTACTGGGCGATGAAATACGCATATATAACCGAACAGGTTACATAGAGCTTAGGAAATTTAACCTTGATTGCTTATTCCAAGCGTTTGTCCAATTCTTCATCCGTGGTTCTAGCTACAACTACTTTATGAAATGTTGAGTATGTAACATTTTTAAATGATTTCAATCCTTCATAAGTTTGAGCCCCTTTTACATGTAATAACAGTAATCTTAAAAAAATCTTTGACGATCCTTCAGATTCAAAAAGTACATTCTACTTATAATTGGCTTCCAAACTCTTTTTCTTGGTGCCCATTTCTTGGTATTTCATACAAGTACTGTCTAGCTTGCGGATCGTTTGCATTCAGTTCAAATCACGAAGTCTAAGTTATTATTAATTAACTCTTCTTCTGATCTTTCCTTAAAGAATACCAACTGATCATTTTTTAAATGTACAGCTAATCGGTAAATTACCTGTGATAAAACGTACATCGCATAATGTAGTAGACGATACATCGCTTCTGGAGGGTTTACATATCTTGTAATTAAATATTGTTTTATTTTATCGTAGTTGAAATTTTCTTTTTTTACATTCGTTTTCATTATTACCTTGACTCATTTTTATAAATGCACATTCATGCCCCTTATAACAATATTTAAATAAATAATTGACACATTGAATAGTTGAAAATACTCCAACATTAATATGACAATTAAATTTAAACAATAAATACGGATTATATGGAACCACAAATCGATTATCAGCTATATTGTTTTTATTGAAACAAATTTGTTTTCCATTGTTACTTTGTCGATAAGGGGATACTCATTATTATTAAAAGTAGTTTGCTAATTAAACTGTTTCGGAAAGTGGTACATTTTTTTGTTCTGCTATTCATACATGGTGAAATTAATTTATTTTTACCACAAGAGCCATGCATCATTGATTGCTTAATGATATTATGGTACATTAGGTATTTCATTTCATCATGTATTTCTGCACTTATAAGTTTACCAGTGCACAATATACTATTTTATTAGAATTGTGTATTAATAACTATTGTTTTAATTTTAATAAAAGTTACAAGAAATAACATTTTCATGATACGTGCACAAAAAAGATCACTCTCCATCATGTAAAATGAATGGAAAATCAAGTTTTTCTTAGCAGCGGGAAAAAAACTACTGCCTTGGAAGAAAAAACACTTTTTCCTCCCAAGGGAGTGACTCGGGTGATGTTTTGAGCACTCGTGTCCGTCTCGAGCGCCTACGGCGTCCTCGACTCCCACTCGTGCTCAAAACATCATCCTTGCTAGAAAAAGCCAATTTTCCCCCTAGTTGCACACTATACTATTGCTACTAAATCAGGTCTATTTTGATAGCTGATTCATTTTTTCTCGAATTTTGTTTAATTTTCTTCAATTTTGGGTTACATGTCATAGTAATAAAAATTAAAACATTAAATCTAAAAATTTCGGTGTAACGACTGTGGACTTCCTGAAAATGTTAAAGGTAATATCACCATTTTTCCAATTTTCACGTTTTCATCGTTACTTTTATTTTTTAAGTGATTCATGACACCTTTGTATAAATCTGTTGTTAATTAGTGTTGATTTTTATATAAAAAAAATAATTGTGAAATCTTTTACTCAAGCATCAACAATGTATTGTTGAGTTGATTTTCCTAAATTTAAGTAAGGATAAAAATCGTAGCATTGAAATAGTGTTTTTGTTATTTTTATTTTTCATATTGGGTATCCATCTAAAACCTTCATTAGGATACATAAGTGGATATGACATATGATCTACACGTTTACTAATGTACGGTATATAATTAGGTGCTCTACGTTTTAAATATATACATACATCTCGATCTTCTGGTAGTTGACCATTTTCACCTACAAATACCACAGCTACTTCATCACATTTAGCTACGTTATATCTACGTTTATTATGATAAGAATCGCGTGTTAGATACATTATAATTTCTTTACTGTTAAACTCAACGTTGTGGTTTTTAAAACGATTTTGTTCATCCATTTCGACTTCGTGTATCATTTTGTATGTACATATTTACTTGTCGAAATAATTATCTTATTTCTTTAATAGCATTAAAGAATATGACACATTAGTTTTTAATCGTGATTGCGAGGCGATTTCATTATCAATGATGTATAGTTGCCCATATCTTCTGGCTTCGTTTTCGTCTAGATGTATAGTATAAATATTGTGGAAAATTTGACCACTTATTCAAAAAACTTGAGGGCCTTTCTCGAAAAGAGCGTCAAATCTAGCTCCAAAACTTGCGGAGGCAAGTGTATTATTAAACTGTCTAATATTATTTGAAAAGTGTTTACTTTCGTCGGTATTTCCAGAAACTAATTATTTTAAATGTTAAGGATAAGTGATATTTTCAGATGATACAACGTTCCCCCTATTGCAACAATTAGAAAACTTTTTATCGCATAATAATTCGAATTTGGAATGTTTCGCATTACAGAGTTTACATATTTCACTCATGCTACCCAAATCATTCTCCATAATTGCTGATTCATTTTTTTGTAAATATTCTTATAATCTTATTACATTTAAATTTTCTTCAGAGCTATAAATATATATACCTAATTAACCGAGCGACGTTAGGAGTAAGGTAACTGTTCGAAAATTAGTTTAATATGCGAAGAGAGAGCGAGAAGATTCGAGAAGCTTGTCATCTTAACCCATTAAAGCCCATGCTAAGACTGGTTGAGATAGCGACAAACAAACTGTGCTATCCTTTGCATAAGCGAAAAATAAAATATACGTATTTTTTCTTATGTCATTTGCAATTGTTTATAACAAATTATTTAAACAAATTACAAAAAAATTGATAATTTTAAAAATCTGAATGCGGGAATCGATTCTGGAGGTAAAATCGAGAAGAAAACCTATATAACACTTTTTGTCAGAGTTCAATTTGTTATCTTTATGTAGAAATAAACTATTGACAAATAAGTGTTTTCATTCTCTTGCATGGTATGTGGAATCATATCAGTATTTTTTACTGATAAATTTTGAGATCTTATACTGTAATTGGATAAGTTTATTTCATTTCGCAAATCCTTCCGTGTTAGAGATCACGTTTGAGTGGCGGGCTAACGGTTGAAAACATTCATGGAATTTTTTGGAATTGGAATTTCAACATGTCGGACAAGAACCGAATGGTATTGTGAGAAATGTTCTATACCTGTTTGCAAAAGTCATAAAGTAGGACACGGCAATGAACAATAATTCAATCCCACCGAACATATTTACAATAATTCATGTGAATATTGATGGATAAATACAATAATTAGCTTCATTCTATACGATTTTTTGAAACACTCTCAGGAGGCCGAATGTTTCTTCCTACATTACAATAACTAATTGGCCTCTGACAGAAAAGTGTTATATGGGTTTTCGTCTCAATTTTACCCCCAGAATCGATTTCCGCATTCAGATTTTGAAAATTATATATTTTTTTGTAATTTGTTTAAATAATTTGTTATAAACAATTGCAAATGACATAAGAAAAAATACGTATATTTTATTTTTCAGCTATGCAAAGGATGGCACAGTTTGTTTTTTGCTATTCCAGATAGATTTTGCTTGGGACTTGACATGGTCACTTTTTCTCCCCAACATGCAATTGTTTATTCCTACATTACACTAACAAATTGAACTCTGACAAAAAAGTGTTATATAGGTTTTCGTCTCGATTTTACCTCCAGAATCGATTCCCGCATTCAGATTTTGAAAATTATGAATTTTTTTGTAATTTGTTTAAATAATTTTTTATAAACAATTGCAAATGACATAAGAAAAAATACGTATATTTTATTTTTCACTTATGCAAAGGATAGCACAGTTTGTTTGTCGCTATCTCAACCAGACTTAGCATGGGCTTTAATGGGTTAAGTTCAAATTCGACGGTTTTCGCTAGCCCGCACGGCACCAATGAGGTTGCCATGGCAACACGCGCTCGCTCGCTCCTACTCTGTCTTTCTCCGCCTGTTTCGCGAGCGGTCTTGTGCCGCTTGCGCTGATTTGTGTTAATCAGTTATCGTATTGCCGAAGCGCTGTGAGGACTTGCCTCACAGTGACGACCGTTAAACAATATCGTTTGTTAAGGCGTCAGTACTTTTAACACTGTAGCCTTCATTTCTTTTCCGTAGTTTAAACACTTGTAAATACACTCTATCTTTCAATAAATATCAAAGCCTTTTCTTACGGCATATTAATTCAAGTTAACGGTTGAGAGTGTTTTTGTTTATTGCCAACTAGTCCTTCGAGATCCACAAGTCTCTAACATCAGTTCGAGAGACTATAATTATTGGTAGCAGAGCGTGCACTATCGTGGCATTAAGTGTATTGTGTACGGAGAGGTTTTTTGCATAGTGAAGGTGTGTTAAAGTACTTCGGCAGCCGTTCGACTATTCGAAGTCGCAACGGTCGGAGAGCGTCCAGAATCTTCCTGGAACTCGCTCTCGCAGTTGGCCGAAAGGGGCCTAGCTGCCTGTTGTTGTTGTAACAATTTAGACGTTTAGACGGTTAGAAGTATTTGTTTGTTTAGAGGTTAGACGTATTAGAAGTTTAGAGGATTAGAGGTTAGAGGTTTAGTGGCTAGAGGTCAACGGTCAAGATTTGAACTTCGAAGGACGCCAAGAGTTAGCCATTTGGGGCACAACGAGGGGAAATAAGAAGAAGACGGCCATATTGGTACCTCATTCCCGCCAACTTCGGACGACGCAAAGTCATCACGGGAGTCGACGGCACCGGCGTAAAGGAGGTTTGAATTTCATTCTCGCTCTTTCTCTCTCGCTTGCTCTGTCTCGCTCTCGCTCACTTGGCGTCATTAGGCCACGTTGAGGCAGCGGCAGAGCGGTGTTCGCTTTTAGTGTCTCTCTCTCTCTCTCTCTCTCTCTCTCTCTCTCTCTCTCCCTCTCTCTCTCTCTCTCTCTCTCCCTCTCTCTCTCTCTCTCTCTCTCTCTCTCTCTCTCTCTCACGTGAGTACAACAGTCTGCTTTCCTCTGCTTACTTTTCTAAGATCTATTACTGCCGCACGCTGCCTTCGGGCCTATTGTTTTGTAGTTTGTTGCATGCGCCTTTCTGCAACCTTCATCGTGAGATAATAATCACTGGAAGCTGCAACTTCTTTCAACTTCTTCTTCTTGGGAGGATTTACATCCATTCTGGCGAGGACAGTGAGCGGGCCACTATCATCTCCACCGAAGCTGATCTTGAGGCTTTTTTGGCCCGAACGCCGCCAACAGCCAGCATGGACATCAAACACTAAGACACACACCTATCATCCCGCCAAAACCACCATCTAAATCATTCATCTCATCGACATCTGCCTCCAAGGTGTCTCTGTCTGAGGGACTTAGGGTCTGTCATTTCAATGTGAACTCCCTTACGGGTCACATTGAGATGATCAGGTTCTTCTTGTCCACTCGTCCCCCCTTTCACGTAGTGGCTGTAACCGAGACCTGGCTGAGTGACAAGATACTATCCATCCCTTCACTGGATGATTACACTTTGTACAGACGGGACAGAAACAGGAACGGTGGAGGTGTGGCCCTCTACATTCATCATTCACTGACTGCTAGCGTTATCTCGTCATCTGACGGCGAATGGTCGGGCAAGCCGGGTAAGCCGGAGTATATTTTTTGTGAAATCACATCTAAGGGAATATCGCCCATCTTCCTGGGAGTTGTGTATCGCCCTCCTCACTCACCCTTTATCCAGGGATCTAACTTCATCGAACAACTAACAATGCATATGCACAACTACTCTGCGAAGGTCATCATGGGAGATTTCAATGCTGATTAGCTTTCCTCATCTGAAGACGCAAATTTCATCAGGGCTTTCATTGATGAGAACTCCCTTATTTCTGTACCATATGGTGCAACCCATCACAGACAGGACTCTGACACCCGGCTTGACCTATGCTTGATTGATGAGCAGGATCGCCTGCTCTCACACTGGAAGACTGACACTCCTTTCATCAACGGACATGACCTGATCACGGCCACACTCGACGTACAGATTCCACGCCACGTACCTACTACATACTCTTACAGAAACTACAAAGGAATCTGTGCTGAGAAGCTAAGGGACTTCCTTAGCGCATGTAACTGGTCATCCTTCGCCACGCCATCACCTGACGAATGCATCACCACTCTTAAAACCAACATCTCGAACGCCATAAATCATCTCGCCCCATTAAAGACCGTGGCACCTGGACGTAAACGTCACCCGTGGTTTACCGCGGCTCTTCGTGACCTTTTAACTGAAAGGAACAGACTCTACAGACGTTTTCGCAGAAGTCGTTTACCGTGGGACCTATACTTTTATAGAATCGCGCGGGACGACGCTCATAAACGGATTGAGGAGGCCAGGTTGAATTACTACTATTCACGCCTGTCCTCCTTGACCGACGTTGCAGAGATCTGGAGAGAGCTTGGGAATCTTGGTATTACTACTTCTAAAACTCCTTCATCTGCTCGGTTCTCTCCGGATGCTCTCAACGAACACTTTAGCTCCATCTCAAATGACCCTCAAGCTCCATCTGTTGAGGAGTATCTGCGAACCCTGGAGAGTCTGGACCTCCTTGAACACTTCATCTTCAGGGAAATCACAGAATCGGACGTGTCGGCTGCAGTAACACACTTTAACACCCAGGCCAGAGGAAGTGATGGCATCCCACAGGTTGTAGTTTCTAAAGCACTGCCAATACTCGCTCCCTTACTCTGTCAAATTTTCAACCTGTCTCTGAGCGAGGCACGCTTCCCCTCCGCCTGGAAATCATCGCTCGTAAGAGCACTAAATAAAGTCAACTCTCCAACAGCTGTAACCGACTACCGTCCGATCTCTCTACTCTGTTTCCTGTCCAAGGCGCTGGAGTGGCTGGTGCACAAGCAAATTTCTGAATATCTTGAAACAAGGCTTTACCTTGACAACTTCCAAACTGGCTTTCTCACTGGCCACAGCACGCAGTCTGGCTTGATTAAGCTGACTGATGATGTCAGGCTTGGGATAGACAGGAAGAAAGTCACTCTGCTACTTCTATTTGACTTCAACAAGGCGTTTGATACAGTGGGTCACGTCAGGCTGCTCGGAAAGCTATCCTCTTTCGGCTTCTCCAAGCAGGTCATCCGCTGGCTTGTATCTTACCTTTCCGGAAGAGAACAGGCCGTCATTGGTGACAACAACGAACTCTCAACATTCCTATCACTAAACACCGGTGTTCCACATGGGTCAGTTTTGGGCCCCTTGTTATTCGCGTTGTACATCAATGACATTGGCTTCTGCCTTGATTCAGATGTATCCCATCTAATCTACGCGGATGACTTGCAAATCTACTGCCAATGCCCCCTTGAGGAGCTCGACTCCTGTTCTGTCAGGATGAGTGCTAACGCCGAGAGGATAATGGGCTGGGCAGCACTAAATAGGCTTAGGCTGAATTTCAGTAAGACTAAGGAAATCGTTCTGGGTTCCCCCTACTATATCAATGCTCTTCCCTCTACTGCCAACACCTATATAAATATAGGGGGAGCCCAGGTCGACTACGAATCATCTGTACGCAATCTGGGGTTGGTGCTCGATTCCAAACTATCATGGAAAGAGCACGTCACACAAATTTGCAAACGTGCTCACTCTTTAATGTATCGTCTCTACTTTTTTCGGAAGAGCACTAACTTCAGATTGCGCCAACACTTAGTGCAAGCACTCCTGTTTCCCGTCATCGACTACTGTTCACTGGCTTACTGTGACCTGACACAAGAACTCGACCTGAAGCTTTAGAGGCTTGTGAACACGGGGATCCGTTATATCTACGGTGTAAGGAGGGACGAGCACATCTCCCCTTATAGGCGTGAGTTGCAATGACTTACCACCGCCGGACGTAGGAAATACTTTATGGCATGTTTTCTTAGAAAAATCTTTAACACCTCAGTACCCTCTTACTTATTAGCCTATTTTGATTTCCATGTCGCGCTCAGGCCTGTGAGGGGTGAGGTGACCCCCCTGGACATCCCACCCTTCAAGACGGAGACGCTGAAGAACTCATTTTTCATCAGCGCTTCCTACCTCTGGAACAGCCTTCCATCTCACCTACGTAACACCCTGTCCATATCACACTTTAAATAGGCGGCTAAAAATCCCTTCTTCAATTTGGAAAATACATAAACATGACGCAAACATTTCATCTTATCTCACTTAATTCCATTACTCACTTTCACACTTACACCCTGACACAACAATTATTATCTTTATTTCACCAAACTACTATAATGTATATGTACAACATAATGTACAAGAATAAAACCAATCTAAATCTAAATCTAAAAATCTCTCTCTCCCTCTCTCTCTCTCTCTCTCTCTCTCTCTATCTCTCTCTCTCTCTCTCTCTCTTTCTCTCTCGTTCGTGCATTCGCACTAGCAGCTGTGCGCAGTTCATCGGCCGGCGCAAGTTCGCTCGCTCGACGCGTCGCTCGTTGCTCGGCTCGCCGTCCGGACGGGACGGGCATTTTCGCTGTCGTACGTCGTTAGGCCGCGGAGGCCGCACCACACAGCGTATTTCTTCGCGCATTGGCGTCTCGAAGGCCATATTGAATAGTGTCCGTGTGTATGCGGACCTTCGGCGTCACTTAAGCATCCCGTTTATTTTTTTGACTCGCTCTCTACTCATAGTTCGATCGCTGCTAGAATTTCTGAATCAAGTATTATTCGTATTTGATCGAGTTGGCACTCTCTAACAATGGCTGATGCGGCTGCAGAATTAGTTAAGCAGAAGCGCATAAGCGGGTTCTTGCTGAATTTCAAACGTAACACGGCAAGATTAGCGGAATCTGCTCGCACGCTGCCGCACATGCGCACGCGTTTGAGTTTGTTAGAGTCGTATTGGTCCGAGTATGGCGAGGCGTACTTCGAGAACGACGAGTATCTGGAGGTTGAGTCGAGTTACGTGGAGAGTAAAGCAAAAAAAGTAAATTTTCCGGAAAAGCCGAGGAATGGGAGACCTTCAAGGAGCAGTTTTCTTCGATGGTGAAAAACAAGGCCAACTTACCGGATACTATCAAGATGCAATATTTAGTAGACTCGGTTGAAGGGCCTGCAGCGCTCAGAGTAAAGGGTCTTCCGTTGACGGGTGCTAGTTTTGAGTTGGCTTGGCAAAAATTGATGCGCAGGTACGATAACCCTACGAGACGCATGCATACGTATATGGAATTGCTGATAGATATGAAACCGGTTAAGCGGAAATCTTCAGGAGAGTTAATCGAGTTACTGGATAAGGCGGAAGCCGCGCTTAAAACCATCAAGGACGTAGGTTGCCCGTGCGAACATTGGGACAGTTGGCTTATCCATATGGTCGAGCGCAAGTTGGGTAATGTGACGCGAGAAGGGTGGCGTATTTCGCAAGAGCCGGTGGTAGGTTTTTCGACATTTTCAGCTCTCACAAATTTTCTCGAAACTCGTGCGTCCTCGCTTGATCAGGATGCAGATGGTGATGCGGAGTCGCCTACCAAACAATCTAGTCATAAGGGTAATGGTTCGAATCGTTCGTCTCGGCGTGAGTCAGTCTCAGCCAACGCAACTAGCACGTCGTTTGCTAAAGGCAATCGCAATGCCTCTGTAAAATGCAGCTTATGTAGGGGTCCTCATCAGCTTCAAGCGTGTTCAAGGTTCAATGGTATATCGACTTTCGCTCGTTTTGAACATTGTAAAAAGGAGAGATTGTGTCTCAATTGTTTGAGATCTGGACATTTTTTGGCTGATTGCACCTCTCAGAATCGTTGCGCCAATTGTAAGGGCAGACACCACACGAAGATTCACTCGGATCGACGACAAGGAGAGGCTGCGGATTCTTCAAATTCAACAGGTCAGAAGGGCTCTTCTAGCGCGCCTGGCAAGTCAAGTATGCTGGAGGTATCAGCAAGTACAACAGTGGTGGGTAGGACCCGGTTGATGGCCACAGACAAGGTCTTACTTCAATCCGTAGATGGTAATTCGATGTACACTAGATGCTTGATTGATCCGTGTGCAGAGGTCTCTTTTGTCACGCAAAGAGTTGTGCAATGTTTGTCCGCCAAGATTAAGCCTGTTTCTGTGTCTGTGGTTGGTGTCGGTGCAGGTCCTTCTGCGGTGTCAAAGGATGAAGTTTTTCTTCAATTAAAGTCCAGGTTGAACACAGAATTTTGTTTGGAGTTTTCGGCGTTGGTGTTGAGAGAAGTAACGGGATTTTTGCCGCGAGAGGAGGTCGTAGTGTCCAATTGGGATCACATCAGGGGCTTGCAGCTTGCTGATCCAGATTTTGCTTACTCAAAGCGGATAGACTGCGTGCTCAGCGCAGAGGTGTACGCTGCTATCATTCGGCCAGGGCTCAGAGTTGGTGCAACTGATACTCCTGTTGCGCAGGAGACCGTTTTTGGGTGGATTTTGACGGGTAGAGCGTCTTCCGCTCCTGAGTCTGATAGAGCTCAGAGCGCTCAGGCCTGTCATGTGTAAGTTGAGCCATCAATTTCCACGTTAATAGAGAGGTTTTGGGAAATGGATGAGATTTCCACCTCTAAAGTTTTGTCCGAGGAAGATCAGTATTGCGAAGATTATTTCGCAGATACTGTTTATCGGGATTCCAAGGGCAGATTTGTCGTTCGCTTACCCTTCTCTGAGAAGTTGTCAGAGGTTTCTTTTGCACACACGAGGCAGATTGCTGTGGCATGTTTGCTCCGCTCAGAGAAGCGTCGAGCGCAGGATTCTAGAGTAGATAGTGCCTATAGAAAATTCATGGAGGAGTATCTGACTTTAGGTCATATGGAGCCTGTAAATAGTTCGCATCGAAAGGACAATACGTTCTATTTTACTCATCACCCAGTTTACTCGGCTGAGGTGGGGCCGGAAGGCAAATTTCGTGTGGGTTTTAATGGTTCCTTTGGAAAAATATCACTGAACGACGTTCTTTTAACGGGTCGCAAATTGCAGTCGGATGTCACGATTATTATTTCGATGTGGAGATTTTCGAAGATTGTATGTCGAAAAATAATAGATATCGAGCGAAAGATTTATTAGAGATTGTACATACAGATGTTTGTGGGCCTTTTCAAAATACGGGCTTTAGAGGAGAAAAATATTTTATTACATTTATAGACGATTACAGTAAGATTGCGAGAGTATACCCAATAAAATCTAAAGCAGAAGTGTGTGAGTACATTAAATATTATGTAAATGAATGTGAGAATTTAATAGGAAAAAAAGTAAAATATTTAAGATGTGACAATGGAAAGGAATATTTAAATAATGAAGTTTTTAATTATGGAAAAAGTAAGGGTATCGTTATTTCTCCGTGTCCTGTATATGTTCATGAATTAAATGGTGTAGCAGAAAGGTTTAATAGATCGATAATGGATATGTCGCGTTGTTTATTAGAAGAAGCACAGATAAGTAAAGTATATTGGCCAGAAATAGTTCAAGCGGCAACTTATTTGAAAAATCGAACGTTGACGAATACTATTGAAGAGAAAACACCATATGAGATATTTTTCAGAAAAAAACCTGATGTTTCACATTTAAAAATTTATGGTAGTAAAGTCTTTGTTAGAAAGCCAGAACAGAAAAGAATTTCAAAATGGGATAAAAAAGCTGAAGAAGGAATTCTAGTCGGGTATAGTGAAAATGGGTACCGTATATTAATAAATAATAAAATTATAGTAGCAAGACACGTGGAAGTTATAGAAGAAAAGGAAAAATGTATCGGTTTAAATAGCGATGAATCTTATGAAGATGAAAATGAGAGTAAGTTTTATAGCGAGAAATCAAATGATGAAGTTTTTGAAAGCCCAATCAAAGATAAAATTAAAATTAATGAACATGAAAATCAGCTAAAAATTCCTAGAAGATCAGAAAGAGTTAGAAGTAGTCCTGAATATTATGATGAATATAGAATGAAAAATAAAATTGTTGCGAATTTTTGCAAAACTGATGTTCCTGCTACATTTGAGGAGGCGATTCAAGCGAATGAGAGTAAAAAGTGGATAGAAGCAATGGATAAAGAAATGAATAGTATTAAATTAAATAAAACTCGGGAATTAGTCGATAGTAAAGAAAAAAGGGCCATTGATGTAAAATGGGTGTATAATAAAAAATCGAATGGTACATATAAAGCTAGATTAGTAGTTAGAGGTTTCCAACAAAGAGATGAAGTAGATGATATATATGCTCCTGTTGCAAAAATGCAAACGCTAAAAATCTTATTAGTTTATTGTTGTAAAGTGGGTTTGCATATAGAACAAATGAACTGATAGAGTGTGTAAATTAATAAAAGCATTATATGGCTTAAAAGAAAGTCCCAGGGCTTGGTATGAATGTCTAGATAAATTTCTAATAAAATTAGGATTTATTAGAAGTAATATTGATTATTGCTTGTATACATTAAAATTAAAAGAAGATACTGTTTATTTGCTTTTATATGTCGATGACTTATTAATTTGCAGTAAAAATAAAGAAATAATAGAAAAAGTAAAGAAAATGCTGTCTGAACGATTTAAAATGAAAAATCTCGGAAAAATACGAGAATATTTAGGGATTACCGTAAAATACGATGTGTTATGTAAGGAAATGAAATTATCGCAAAAAGATTATATTATTTCATTAGCTGAAAAATATGGTGTAGAAAATTGTAAAGCGTATAAAACACCAATAGAAGTAAACTTAAAACTCAAGAAATCCGATGATTGTGAAAGAGATATCAAATATAGAAATTTGATTGGTGCTTTGTTATATATAAGTTCGGCTACAAGGCCAGATATAAGTTTTGCAGTAAATTACTTGAGTAGATTTCAAAACTGCTATAATAAAACGCATTTTAAATATGCTTTGAGAATTTTAAAATATTTACATGTGTCTCGAGATTTAAGTTTATCTTATAATGGAAATAAAGTTTGTGATATACTTGATTGTTACGTAGATGCCGATTGGGCAGGCGATAATAATGATAGAAAGTCAACAACCGGCTTTGTGATACGATTATTCGGTAACGTTGTGTATTGGAGGTCAAGAAAACAAAAGTCTGTTACAAAAGCGTCAACATTTGCCGAATACGTTGCTTTATCAGAAGCAGTAACTGAAATTAAACTAGTCACAGAGTTATTAAAATGTTTTGATATTAAATGTAGAAAACCAGTGAATATATATGAAGATAACACTGGAGAAATTAATATAGCAACGTACGGCAATTTTACTAAAAACTCTAAACACATAGAAGTTCATTATCATTTTGTACATAAGAGCGTAAATGAAGGTAAAATAAATATTGTAAAAGTCGATACAAATGAAAATATTGCTGATATATTTACGAAATCATTAAGTAGAGAAAAGCATGAAAAATGTTGTAAAAGGTTAAATTTGAAATAAATGATAATATTGTAAAATAGCACAAATGTAAGGAGGCGTGTTAAGTATAAGTACATTTGTGCTAGTGCACGAGTCAGCGGTGTTCGTGTGAGCGCGTGATGTATGAGTGAGAGAGAGTGGAAAAGGAACTCTAGTTCCAGGACGCTCGCTTGAAAGAGAGTTGTCAGAGACTATATAGAGTCCTCGGTAGTAGCATCACGCTTAATATAATTATTATCTAGTCTTATGTTTTATTATATTAAATTACACTTAATAAATACTTAATAGTGTATTTATTTTCCACCACCTTATCACAGTTATTGTCTCAGCGTAGTAAACAAGAAAGTATTCATTTTTGCAATTTTACTATTTGTATCTAATATCATAAGTTGAGTTTTTATAGGTACAATAATTTTTTATTTATTGCCGCAAATATGTTTTTTTTTTATAAAAAAAAACGGTTTTTAAAAAATATTTGTAATCAATAATATTTTTTTTCAACTAATATTCATCAAAAATATACAAAAAGATTCATAGCTTAAAATTGCATGAAAATACTGCAAAGCATGATCATGAAAATTTTGACCAGTGACCGTCCCGACTCAAGCCCTAAAGTTTTTTGCCTACGGATCCATTTCAGCTCTTTATTGCCCCGGGCAAGGTGCTAGCTCAAAATGTCGGTCAAAAGAAAATATTTTTGAAATGAAAAAAAAACCTATAAAATATTTCTAGGTGAATGACGCCTTGGTCGATTGTTGACAAAGAGTTAAACTTCACTAAATTGAAAATTCTAGTTCCGTAACTTAATATTTGTGGGCTGTATGAGGCTCTGAATATAACAAAAATGGCTGTGTTTGTCCTTAATTATCTCAGCTTTGAACAAACCCATTTTAATGAAATTCAGTTCTATAATATTCTGAATTGATGGACAACACGTACAAAAAAAATTATTGACCTTACTACGTTACATCATGCTTAAAAAAAATTCAAAGCACCAAACCGTTTTTTTTTGTATAGGTTTTACTTTTAAAATCTTTATGAGGCTTGAGCAGTGCGAAAAAATAGTTTCACCAATCTGAAAAAAAAGTAGATGAGTTTTCTGTTATTAAGAAATCTGAGAAACCATCAAGATTTTTGCTACTCGAAAATTCGTGTTTTTTGGGATACCCTAACACACACACACACACACACATCTGCGCGCGGAAACGCTGCTCGGACGGATGCAGAGGAACGTAGGTCACAGAGTTGAGTCCAGACTCCCCCACACGACGTAGATGAACGTAGGTGTCAGGGTTGAGTCTGTCCGAAGGATGAACGGTCGATGCTGCTCGAAGTAGACGACTAGATGATGCTGCAAGGAAGCAAACAGCTAGACGATTCAGAAAGGAGAAGACGAGTTTGATCCTAAACCCCTGATCACCTTGGTGGATGGGGGACATATGGAAATGTCAAACTTCAAAGGAGAAGCCAACTAGGCTAGTTAACAAAGTTGACTTTTGTACCTATGGACAAAAGCTATTTATCTGTTTGACGGACTGCGATACATGCGCGAAGCCCCGAATCTCGCTTCGCGCTTTCGCAACGTCGCGTTTGAACAATGCGCAAATCTTATTGATTTCGTACCTCCTTACAATTAAGTGATATATTTTTCAAAAAGAAGAATACCTAACCAGATAAATATACATATAATGTGTAAAAATATTTGTTAACGTTCGAGTGCTTTTTAAAATGTGACAAAAAAAAAACGCATTGATAACAATTTTGAGCGCGTAAAGCACATTGTATTTTGCTAGTAGAATGAAAGTAGTGGTGTCATTTGAGATGAAATAACATTTTTATAGGGTTTGGTAAGGTTGTCTTTGGGCTTGGCTTGAATAATCGCATTATCCGCAGTTACATTATGTTCCATATGGTTCCCTAATCATTAAAAAAAAAAATTACAGCTATTTAATAAGTACTTTGCTGTGAGGCAAATTTCGTTCAAAAAAGACAATTTTCTGTCCACTGTGCAACACCGTATTTTTTAGGCACTCGCCCCGCATAAAGAGTTTCGAAGAAACGTCTTATACCCAGAGCGAACGCCAATTAGATTTGACCAAAAATGTGTTTTTTTTATTCTTTCTGAGCCATTTTTTACAGAAAGGTTTTTTCATAAAAGTAGTTTGGCTATTTTGTAGAAAATTAAAATTAACAAATTCACAGTATTTAAAAATTCTAAATACCCAATTGAAAAAAGTCTTTCTACTAGCGAAGCCTCATTCTCCAAAAATTGACTTTCCGTCCGTGCGCAGGACCTGATGTTCATAAGAAGTGACCTTATATTACACAACATACTTGCTCAAAACAACTTTTTTTAGTCAAATTCACTATTCTACATAATCACCATGTATATGCATCTTTTTATACATACTTTTGTAGACTAATAAAGGTAGAAACTGAAATTTCTTCACTATATGCATACTAAATTCTTAAAAAACTACACGGAGAGAACTCATGCGTGGTCGCCATTGTTATGTATATTTTGCATGAGGTTCATAGGATTTTCCGATAGGTCGCTTGCGATTTTTGTATAATGAGCGCTTAGACGTTTTTCGTATATCTCACTTGCCTTAAACCTGTCTATTTCGTTCAAAAAAGCATGCTTTTATCAGGTATTATTTCTTAGTGCGTTCATGCAATAAACCCAAGTTCGTTTTCTCCGTGTAAACTTTTCACACTTGCTTCTATGAAATACTTGTACAATGACTATATATGTTTAATATACTATATTCTAAGCCATCACTGAGCATATGTATCTATATATATACGTATATTTGATATTTTGTCCCTCTGAATAACCTTAAATCTTCAGAAAATATGAATTGTTTACACTCTAACTATATTAAACACTTGCACTGTAAGTGTATATTATCATACTTAACACCATGTATATATACGCATACTTTTACAAATTTTTATACAAAGTGACCTTATATTACACTTCATACTTTTTTGAACGAACTTTTTGCACTCAAACTCACTATATATATATTGAATATACTATATTCTACACTACACCTAGTCTAAATTTTGTAAAAACCTATATATATATATATATATATATATATATATATATATATACACATTTAATATTTGCATATTACTTAAAATCATGAATTGGTAAATTTTTTATTATACTCTTGCGTCCACTAAACACTTACATATGTGTAGATGTGTATGGAGACTGTGACAGGGTGGCTACAAGACCACGCCAGCCTACGAAGCAAACTTCAGATGGTGAGAGAGACAGTCAGGAAAATGACAAAAACGCTCACCAAGCAGAAGAATGTCAACGCACAGATCAAGGATGGACTTCCGCTTGTAGCATCCGTCTTAATAGAAGCTGTTACGCTTCTTGACAAGATGGAAGAGGCTGCTCAAAACCAGTCTCTCCAACCGGGAGGTAAGGGCCAACGGAGCAGTAAGACGCTCCCAAAGAAAAAAAGGGCACGGGCACCATCCGACGGGGAAGGCGATACCCCCACCAAAAAAGATAAGAGGGAGACAATCTCTCCCTCTACAAGCTTGAACAAAGAAGAGGACAATGCGAGACCACAACCACCGTGGGAACTAGCGGCCAGCAGGAAGGCAAAGAAGAAAGAACAAGGCATTCAGGAGAAAAGCCAGCAACTAAGGAAGAAGAAAGATAAGAAGGCACCGCGACAAAGGAGGGACGCGATTCTCATCAGACCAGAAACGGGGAAGACCTACGCCGAGATCTTGGGACAGATCAAGGCAACGGTAAAACCGGAGCAACTGAATGCGGAGGTGAAGTCCGTCTGTAAGACAAGAGACGGTGGCGTGCTGGTGGTTGTAGGCAAGAGCGATGACAAAATGGAATCGCTCAAGACGGCTATCCAAAGCGCAATCGGAGAAGCAGGCACAGTCAGCGGCAAGATCCCCAAAACCACATTGGAGATCCGGGACATTGACAGCCTCACAAGAAAGGAGGAGGTTGCTGACGCAATCGCAGCTGAGACGGGCTCCGACAACGAAGATGCAAAAATGCATCTGTTCAAGCCGAACACAAGGGAACAGAGGGTGGCAGTGGTCGAGATGGATCAGACCAAGGCCGCCGCACTGTTCAAAAAAGGGAAGATCCGTATCGGGTGGGTTAACTGCCGGGTGCGTGTTCGAGCGAGCGTCACGCGATGCTACCGATGCCTCGGCTACGGTCACGTTAAAGTGCAATGCAAGGGTACCGACAGAAGCACCAACTGCTGGAAGTGCGGTGCGGCCGGGCACAAGGCAATGCAATGCTCTGTGCTGGCTCAAGAAATGAAGTGTTTCTTGTGCAGAGAGGCAAAGATGCCCTGTGATAAGACGGCGCATGCTCCAGGAACCGGAGCGTGCGCGGTCTTCCGCAGGGCTCTAAACGCGGCTAGGACCCAAAAATAATGGCGCGAATACTGCAAGGCAATCTGCACAGGAGCAGGTTGGCCCACGATCTTCTACCGCAATTCGTCGCGGAGGAGAAAGTGTATATCCTCTTGATAAGTGAGCAGTATAGGGACCGCGACACACCAAGTTGGGTGTCGAATGACGCAAAAACTGCAGCCGTCTGGGTGCCCAGGCGTAAAATCGCGGATACGGAAAAAGGGGACGATTACGTGCGGGTAAGGGTGTGTCGCATCACTTACTTCAGCGTGTATCTGTCACCGAACCTAACCGCGGCCGATTTTACAGCAAGATTAGGGGCGCTCGAGGACGCCATTAGAGACGTGTCAGGTGAACTCGTGATCGGAGGTGATTTCAACGCGAGGGCCGTAGAATGGGGCATGTCAGCTACAAATAGGAGAGGCAGGGCCATCCTTGAAATGGCAGCTAGACTAAATTTGGTAGTAGCGAACGAGGGTAACACCACTACCTACCGTAGACCAGGATATGGGGAATCCATGCCGGATATAACCTTCGCGAGCGAAATGACGATACACAAAATAAGAGACTGGCGCATCACGGAGGAATATACAGCAAGCGACCACCACTATATTCTCTTTAACATCAACGAAGAATCCGCGAGCACAGCAAGTAGGAATCAAGACCGGATGCCAAGATGGAACACCAGACGGATGGACCGAGAAGTACTCCAGGAGGTGATCCAAAGTGCGGAACTCCCATCCAGCGGACTACCGCACGAATTAATTGGACGGGAAAGAGCTATGACGCTAGTAGAAAGAACTACTAAACTGGTAACCGAGATCTGCGACGCAACTATGCCTAGGGTGTCCACCAGCCACCAGAGGCGATCAGTTTACTGGTGGACGGATGAAATCGCGGAGCTAAGAAGAGAAAGCCTCAAAGCCAGAAGAAGAGCCCAAAGGAAACATAACCGTCCTGAAGCTCCAGATCTGGATAAGAAGCACGAAGAGGCGCGCAAAGAACTCAGAGACGCGATTAAAGCAAGCAAACGTAGGTGCTGGAGCAGGATTATCGACGAGGCAGAGAATGACCCATTTGGAAAGGGATACGTTATCGTAACGAGGAAGATAGGCGAAATCCGGCGAATGGAACCGATGGAGGCAGTTGCGATTGAGAAAATAATTGACAAACTGTTCCCCACCCAACCCCCACACTCCTCATCAGACTCGAAAAAGACGAGACTAACGGACCGACTGACGAGATCCCCCTGTTTACCGAGGGTGAGCTCATCGCGGCAACTTCTTCCCTGAAAAGCAGTAGAGCACCGGGACTGGATGGCATTCCCGCGGAAATACTCAAGGCTGTTGCTACACAGCGGCCTGAGTTGCTCCTGAAAATGTACAATCAGTGCCTCGTGCAGGGCGTATTTAGCACACGATGGAAAAGGGCGAGACTAGTTCTCATCGAGAAATCGAAGGGAGAGGCCGGCGCAGATCCTTCTTATAGGCCGTTGAGTCTGCTGGACACAATGGGGAAGACGGGCGAAGCGCTGCTCAAGCCGCGGATACTAGGAGTTGTTAGAGAATCAGGGACCTTTCTGACAAGCAGCATGGCTTCAGAAAGGGTCGGTCAACGATCGGAGCCATTAGAGAGGTTACAAACACGGTAAAGAGGACAGACGCAGCCTATCACGCGGCAAGATCAATCGTTCTACTCGTGACGCTGGACGTTAAAAACGCGTTCAACTCGGCTAGATGGGTAGATATACTAGATGCTCTGCGGGCGTTTGGGGTACCGTGGTACATCATGCGACTGGCGGAGGACTATTTGAGGAGTCGGGTCATTGTATACGACACGGCTGAAGGCAGGAGGAGCAGATCCATAACGGCAGGGGTGGCACAGGGTTCGATCTTAGGGCCGGACTTCTGGGGTATCCTGTACGATGGGCTTCTGAGACTGGAATGCCAGACGACGTCATACTCGTTGGGTACGCGGACGATGTTGCGGCGGTAATCACAGCCAGGAACGTAGAGATCGCGCAATCCAAGCTAAATGCGGTAATGTGTAGGGTGCTGACGTGGATGACAGACCACGGACTGACCTTGGCACTGAACAAAACGGAGATAGTAACCCTGACTAGGAGACGTATACCCACCATCATACCGATGACGGTGGACAGAGAGACGATCATGACAAAACCGGCAGCTAAGTATCTGGGGGTGACTCTGGACACGAAGCTGAACTACGGGGCTCATTTAGACCGAGTATGCGATAAGGCGATGTTAAAAGTAGCGCAGCTTAGCCGACTAATGGCCAACGTGCGCGGGCCTAGACCATCTGTTAGGCGGCTTCTGATGGCGACCACAAACTCCATCCTGCTTTATGGAGCGGAGGTGTGGGCCGACGCTATGGAAGTAAAGAAATATAGGAAGCAAATAACGGCGGTACAACGCAGAGGCGCACTGAGAGTTGCTTGATCCTACCGAACGGTTTCGGGAGAGGCAGTAATGATAATCGCGGGAGTGATCCCCGTGGATCTGCTTGCGATTGAGCGATAGCGGATCTACGAGAGACGTAACGAGGCAAATAAGGTAACCATTACCACCGAAGAACGCGATCGGACGATGCGAAAGTGGCAGGAGCGATGGAACGAGTGCCACCAAGCGAAATGGACCAAAACAATGATAAAGGAAGTAGATCCGTGGATGAAGCGGAGGTGGGGCGAGGTCAATTTCTACCTTACCCAGTTCCTCTCCGGACACGGATACTTTAGGAGTTACCTGTTCGCGATGAACAGAGTCGCAACACCGGGGTGTAAATACTGCGGTAACGAACGGGACGACGTGAGACACACGTTCTTTGACTGCCCTCGCTGGGCCGAAAGACGGAGAGAGCTAGAGTTGACGATAGGGGCGCTCACGCCTGAGACAGTAGTAGGAACGATGCTTGAAAGCAAGCAGAAATGGGACGAGATAACGGCGTACATGGAGGCGATTCTCCGCGCGAAAAACAATGACGGGTGTCTGAAAGACTAGTTGACGGCTAGAATAGCATAAGACAGGCGACCCCCCCGAAGGAATGCGAAGGCGGCTACCGGTGGGGGGGTTCGCGGCCATTGAGAGGTGGAGTTTTTGTGGGTATGCCTGACGTCTGTCCCGCGTCAGGGAGAGTCCCACACACGGGGAGTCTCGCACGGCTCCTGTCATGGTGCATTAAGCATTTCTCCAACTCTCCGGATAAACAAAAAAAAAAAAAAAAAAAAAAAACTAGTGAAGAGACTGATAGAAAAATTCATCTGCTACAAACATCATACATTGAAGAACCTGCAACAATAAAATAAATTCCACAAAGTAAATGCTTAATAGAAAAAGTTTTAAACAATAATTTTTGTTTTTAATTTATAATAAATCACTTATCTAATAATTACATTGAAGTACTTTATTAAAGGCAGGATACGCATCCGTGGAACACTTGTGCAATTCAACAAATTATATACATACTCTCACATATATCACTAATAATTAGAAAAAATAATAACTATCAAACAATATTATTATGCACCACCAATATATGTGATATAATTTACAATATAAAATTGAAAATTAAAACAAACTAAATTCTAAAATACTAACTAAATATGGAGTGTAAACTTCAATATTAAAATTAGACAAACGATTCGAATCATAAACTAGATAAATATAACTCTAGAATAACACTATTAGTAATCAAAGGCAACTTTACTCCTTACACAATTTGCTAGCATGACTCCATGGCTTTTACGGAAAATCTTAAAATTATTAATTTGCTAAAATACATTAGCTTATACGTTTAACGCACAGAATGGTATAATTTGCTCTATAAATATAAATCTCAATACAATTAACCTTATAGTAACAGAATTAAGAACTATTAAGATACGAACACATCTATTCAAGAGAGAGCACACAGTGGTGCCGTCGTCGTTCAACAAGTTCAAAACTATAGGCCGCAACAACGCGACATAAACCGTCATAAGTGTCGTACAACATGTCGTAGATGGCGGGACTGTCGTACTAGACAGATGGAAGTGCTGCCACTGTCGTGACTGAAGATTAGGCCCCTTACACGCAAAAAGGAACAGAAACAAATAAATACTGACCCACCATGTTAAATAAGTATTATCCCGTAGTGCAGCATTTATCAGGAATAGTTTAGTCTGTTTCCTTAGCTGGAATAATGCTTGATTGATTATTATTTTCTAATCGCATTATTAACTTATACATTTTTGAAAGATTCTTATTTTGCGTCTCTATCGTATATAATATTTGAATAATTTATTTTTTATAATAATAAATTGAGACACATGGCGCAGGAGTGAAAGGACGGGAAATATAAATAAATTGACACAAGAGCATAATATATTTTGAAACTGTGATAGTTATGTATTTTATTTTTATTTAATTAAATATTAATCAGTCGTAGTGTTAAGTGACGAAGTTACTGGATGAATATTCAGAAACATTAAATTAACTGAAACAAAGACAGCAGGAAAAATCCAGAAACTTCGACGCTTAACGAGCGCAAGAAATAACCCTAAACCAAAACAAACTTCTCCTCCCTCGGCTGAAAGCGCGCGTGCACAGTCGACGCTGCAGTTTAGCCATTGACCGTACTTAGGCCCATAAGGCCTAAAGAGTAAGAAAGAGAGCACGGCTAAACTGAAGTGCGAAGGAGAAGTAAAGACCCTGCGTGGGAGAAAGCTATGACGCTTTCTTCAAGCTTCGCCTCCCCCGATTTTTCATTCCTGTGTGTGCGATCCAAGAGTAAGGATGCTATTCAAGAGTTCAATTTTATAATTATATTTCTGAGTGTTTAATTTGGAGATTAGTCTTAATTGTGATTCCGTCTTGATCATCATTTACCGAAATTTTGTCTCATTCCATTTGATAATTATTTGAAGTCTCCAGGAACAAATAAAGGAATTTTCTGAAATAATTGAGTCTAAGAGATTACTTGATTTGAGAGTTTTGATCGTCAACCTTTGGATCATCCCCGTTAACAAACACAAGTAAGTCGTTCTCGTTAATAATTTAATTTTCCTTGGTGTTTTATCATCACGCAAACAGCTCCGCCGCGACAATCAGTGCGAAGTACTGATCTCCCCCGTATGGGAGAGTAAGCTATCATCCGCATAATCATACAACATTACATTGTTAGTTCGGTAAATTTATTACTACCCTAACACGTAGTATCTAATGAAGGATTTGTCGATGAAAGTAGATGTATAATAAATAAACAAATTAAGATAATAGAAACTCTTGATTATTTGTTCTGAAAAGAAAATAATGCTGGATATACGCGATTTAAAGGGAAAATGAATAAGAATACTTGAATGCAAAAAAGTAGTGAATTAATTCTGTGGCGTGATGCGTAGTTCTGAACGCATGCTCAACGCCCAGATCTGCGTAACTCTGTGAACACAAAATGCAATAGGAAAGAACATGAATGAATTGGAAAGAAAATACGCTCCGTTTCGCGATGGGTTTTGTTAGTACGAATTTCTGACACTTATGGAAATGAAATGACGACGTGCGTCCTGGGGTAACCGACTGGGGCTTGACGTAACCAGCCCAGTCGGACGGCACACAGCGGTATTTTTATGCCCTTTCGGAGGCTGATTAGTGTGTTGATTTTTGTGCAGGAGACGAGCTGTAACTTGTCTCCCCCAGTTTGAGCTTAACGCCTTATTCCTGGGTGCACGTTAGTACAATAAGAAATAAAAAAAAAATAAGATAGTTTCCTCGGGAAGGAATCGCTCGGTATTACCTATACCAGGCGGGGTATTAAAATTCGCAGTTGCTCATGGGATGCTCCAACCTCAGCTATCTCGTGGGTGCGATGTCCAAGTCTCACTAGCACGGCGTCAGGGCGAAGAAAGTAACTTGCGCTGCGTCGTGGCGTACTGTGTGAAAGTTCAGGTGAGAATAAGCCCATGGCTTCCGCACGACGTGAGCATGTACGAGAACGTGGCGCCCGACAAGATAAACTCGGTAACGCATTTACATATACGCAATGCTCTTACCGAGTTTATTCACGCGCAGACGCGATACGAAAGCACCCGAAGAAAATCGAAGCGTACGCGGTATGAGAGAGCGACAGAGAGAGAGAGAGAGCGAGAGAGAGAGAGAGAGAGAGAGAGAGAGAGAGAGAGAGAGAGAGAGAGAGAGGGAGAGAGAGCGACTCGGCGAGCTCTCGCTCAACAGAGGGCGAGCTCCGAAGTGAGAAAGTAGGCGGGGCTAGCGCGCACTGGCGTACTATGTACTGTCGGCCATCGCGCTTCAGTACAGGCCCGTATCTACAAAAAATAAAATCTAGGGCGCAAGTGCCCGAATAGTTATGACTCGGCGACGAGACGGACCAAAAATTCAAAATTTTGCTTCCGCACATCCATGGAGCAGCAATGGCCGGAAACTGGACCTTGCATTTTATATGTTATTATCATTACAATCCCTAAAATCTTTTATACACAAATCAATGTCATTCAAATTCAGTATATTGAAAATACCATCCGATAACACAACCCGTAATTAGAACAGGAAAAAAAGACGATGTTTCCTCTCATCGACAAGTCTTACCCCACTACAGTTTGATAAATTTATCAACAATATTTGAATATCTGCATACTTTGTGTGTGTTCATCAGAGAACCTTTAAATATCGGCGAGTGCCTTATGTGAAAAGCAAAGCGTTTCGCTTTTAGCGAGGTTTGTTAAATACAAAAGTTGGTAACCAAATATTGATAAAACAAAAATTCTGTTATGATCATCACCAAGAGTGTGAAATGTGCCACTTTTCGAGGCAAGTTCAGAAATGTATTACCACTGATAGTAAATTTTTGATGACTTGTATCAAATTGGCGTTTGTCTTGAAATGTTTTAATTACTTTGAAACAAATTTCTACATAAACGTTATTTTAAAATGCGTTGATCAGGAATTAGGCTCAAAATATGCTAACTTTTCTATCAGAGACTAATATAGAAGATTGTTTAATATCCTTCTTCACCTTTACAAACTGTATATATGCTTAAAGAAGTTTTGATTTCTAAAACCAGTCTTTGTTTGTAGTTCTTATTTTAAAAGCAGCAGGCTGTATGATGAATTTCAACGAAACGAAGTTTTAAAATTCAGGTCACAAACGAGTCGTTGTAAACGAGATCTATAAATTTTGTATTGATAAAAGATTGATAGTAAAGTTTGTACTGTAACTTACCAATATCAGCTATATATTTAAATCTTTCTGATTCATTTATCAAATTACTCAATAGAGGATCTGCGCTATATTTCATTCTCAACATAGCAATCTTGGGATTTATAATAGGAGCTGATAATTCTTCATCGATTTCATAACTATTTTTAAAATTTTTATCTTGTTTTTGTTTTTTTGATACTCCATAAATTGTGGTAAGTAATTGTTTTTTATTTGAAATGCCATCAATTGGCCGTACCATAGCATGAGAAGAAACGCAATTCGCAGTATTTTCTAAAGTATGACTGATAAAATTACTGAATTTTATTACTTTTCTATTCAGAGAAATTTGGTTGCTATCTTCATTCGGTACATCTAAAAAAATGCAAACAAGTAAAAGACATGGTTATCTTGAATTGTGTAATAAATAATTAAAATAAAATAAAGAACTTAAAGATATAAATCCCGCTAGCATATTATGCAAACAGTGAGAAAAGGAAAGTTTTAAATTAAGGATAAATTTTTCAACACAAGAAGTTGAAGTCAACGGCGCTATTAATGATTGTTATTTCACACCCAACCAAAATGACCACTTTTTGTGCCTAAAAATCGGGGCAAAAGTAGCATATTTTTGCTGTTAACCTGTTTACGGGAAAAATAAAATTACCGGGAATAAAATAAAATTTACGGGAAAAAGAGAAATTAAATTTTTTTTTTTATTATTTATTTAATTTTAAGAATTTTGTATTGATTTTTTTAAGCTTTTAAATTTTTTTTTAAATCTACATAATATAAATTTGATGTTTCTAATGTTTTTTTCAACTTTGCCTTCTAATAATGTGTATCTTCCTATAATTATGTTAAACTATTTTAGGTCCCCTTCGTTAACTACATGCTTGTTTACATTGTTATGAAAAAATTTTTGAAAAGCTGCTTCTACATTCATAAAAAAATAGAATCAAAAATTAAAATTAAAAATTTATTTTCTTCGATTTTACAGATAACCACCTCTCTCTCTCTCTCTCTCTCTCTCTCTCTCTCTCTCTCTATTGCGAGATTTGTTCAATAGTTTGCCTTTTTATGAATTTAATGATGATTAAAGAGACTACTGGTTTGAAGATACGGTGTGCAATCCTTATTTTAAAGATTGTTCGTTAATCAGAATCAATAATTAATTGCAAACTTTGAATGAATAGATAAAGTCAATATGAGATAATTTAGTATTAATTAATGAATTTTGGGTTGATAAGGTACTGAGCGGTCGTAACAGGATGGGTTGAAATAATACAAATCGTATATTTATGCTATAATATATTTGTGGCATGAAGTCTTTAATCATTTATTTAATTCTCACACAACAAGTAGAATATTGGCGGAGCGAGATAACACAACTCACGATATTAGTAAACACATTACATTCGATGAAATAGCTGTAAGAATAATTGTAGGAGTGAAGTTTTATTTATCTTTTTAAGTAATGAAAAAGTATTACGGCAAAATTTATGAATTACATAACAAACAGTACAAAAAAAAGTAAAATTTAATTAGAATGGTATAATTGAATGGATAAATCTAAGCAAATAAATTTTGAATGTGGAGAACATAGTTCGTGTTGAATTAGCAAGTAACTTACAAAGTTTAATTACGAGTGAACTAGATACGCGAGAAATATTTGAATACTATACAGCGACGCAGGAATTTATGTATACTAATTGCTCGCTTGTTTGGCCTTGCCTATGACACAGGCGTGCGCCTGGCTTTCGAACAGGTCCTCTAGGTCAGACAAAACATAAATTAATGTTTACTTGTTACGAGAATATTTGAATACGAACCGGCGTTGAAAATGTTTCGATTGAAAAGAAGGACGTGATGGAGATGCGTAATAACACAAAATGTGTTATATGCGGGTTTAGTATAAGAAATACTTGAGGAATGCATCCATGAGAAAACCGACTGGGGGGTCGACGTAGCCGGCCCAGTCGGACAGCGCTCGGCCGTACTTTTACAACTCGTCGGAGGCAGAGTTAATGTATTAGGATTGTGTGCTGAGTTTTCACCCGTGTTAGGTGAAAACTCGCCGGATCAGTTCACAAGGAATATCTCCGGGTGCACAGTGTTAGTAATAAAATTTAATATAAAATATTATACGCGGAATAAAAGAGAGAACCAGGCTTCTCGGCATTGCTGCAAGTGTGCGTGTGCTGTACCTGCTTCGATATCACTCACAACATGTGGCTTAGTAATTGGCTGTTGCTGAGAGTGATGTGTTTGGTCTGGAGAGTTGAGCCGTTCTGCTCGCGCAGGAGAACTCGGGCTGAAAGCAAGCCGTAGAGACGCAAGCGTAGAAGAAGATAGCATGATACGCGTGAAACGAATTTACATAAACGCGCGAACTAAGCGCGTCGATGCACGAACACACACGCGCTACTTAATAGAGAGCGAGCGGTCAGTGCTGTAACCCGCGAGTAGGCGCCTGCGGTAGAAGCCAAGGTACGTCGGCTGCTGCTCGGGCTCCCCGCTCTGCCAGCACGTGTCTACTTGACCGTTGCACTATATATATATATATATATATATATATATATATATATATAATATATATATATATATATATATATATATATATATATATATATATATATATATAATATATATATATATATATATATATATATATATATATATATATATATATATATATATATATATATATTATATATATATATATATATATATATATATATATATATATATATATGAGATGTTCCACGTCAAACGTAACAAAGCTCTGCCCAAAATTCCTTTTGATCAAAAACTTTTTAAAAATGTGGAAAATTTAGCATTTTTTATGTACTTTCAATTAGTGAGGGGTGTTGTTTAAAATTTTGTTCCCAGACGGGTCTACACGTTCCCTAACCTTAAAAAATGACTACTTTACGAAATAATCAAGCTGTCAGAAATCACAGGGGCTCAGAAAAATTCTAAGCAACGCCTATTTTCATGAATTATGAGCTGCTGAACAAGAATCCGACGGTATTTTTTACCGATACCTCAAGTGCTCGTCCCTAACCTCAAAAACACGCAAAATGTCTTTTTACGCGGTTAAGAAATTTACATCTAGAGGAAAATCATTGACGGAGGCTATTTTTATGAATTGTGAGCAACTGAATTTGAACACGAAGCTTATTTCTTTTGGCTTCTATCAGTTAAATACATTCTATTAAAACCAAATGCCTTTAAAACCTAAATAATTAGATGGACGTACCTTTACTTTATACCTGTTAAAAACATTTTTGGTCGTATATACTGATTCATGGATTCAAAGAAATAAATAAATGAAATGGACTGATTCCTTTTGGAAAATGATTGAAATACCTGTCATTTTAGAAAATTTATTGATTTAATTAACTCGATTACGTCAATTCCATATGGCATTCATTATGACCAAATATTACTAAACTTCATAAGTAATCAGAACAAAGCCCGCGTTGTAATCGAATTTATTCTGAAAAGCCTTAGTTGGGATATTCTAAAAATTACCAAAATAAAAAAGAAATTTAGCTGTTTAGCTATAAAATTATACTACAAATAGCAGAGAACCGTAAAGAAGCATGCTTTACAAGATTTTACAGATTTCTACCCCTTTATATTTCATATATTTTTTACGTATTTCACATTTTGTGCAATCAAACATCTTTTCTAATTTTTTTTCCTGCAATTTATAACATTTTTAAAGTTTAAAATTTTTAAAATTTATCAAATTAAGAAATGTTATTAACTGCAAAACAATGTAAAAATATAAAAATAAAAATAAATATAAAAAAAATTTAAATAGTGTATGATTCTGTAAAAAAACTGTAAAGCATAGTCCAAATACTGTAACGAGTTGGGCACCACAGCCAACTCGTACCGGTATGAGTACCGCTGCACCGCGCCGAAACCGCGTAGAGTCGCGTGCGCGATAATAAACACGTGCGAATTCGGCAATAGGCGCGAAAAAGATAGAGAGAGCGAGCGCGCGGGCTAATCCTTCAGGTGCGCGCTCAGATAGCTCTCGGCCTTCGCTAGGTAAACACGCGACTTCGCTAGAATTCCAAAAGCTTCGCAATATCGTGTGCTGTGCTGTGTCCAGCGGATAGACTTGTAATTTGTGAGTGAGTGAGACGCGGAGTCCAGGTGTTCCTGTCCTTAGCCTAGTGGTCCAGCGTAGTGACCAAGTCTTGCGGCCTGTCCGGGACCAGGAACGTCGTCGTCGAAACAGAGAAGGTTTGTGTGGCGCGCAGTACATGGGAGAGAGTGCATGTGTGAGTGTATATCATCCATGCGAGGGTGATCCGGCACGCGCGACCTTCACGTCGATACGCTCGTGCGAGCGAGATTATTCTGGCGTCGCGGCGAGTCGCAAAGTTGTTGGCGACTCGCGTATTATTATTTCATTATTGTAACTTCACGTTTATTTCGCGACTAGCAAATATAACCTTAGTCTTTTTATTTTACGTGATTTGTCCTCATTTCTAAACCTCGTTCGCTTATTTCCGATCCCTGTTCCTTCCTGCGAATACCGCCGCCTCCGCGGACGTCATTTAATAGCACATATTTATCGCAGTTGAGCAGCCGAGCACGCGCTAGGCGGCGCGTAGACCCAGCAAACAGAAGCAGCTGAAACAGCTGCATGCAACGGAGGTGTTTCGCGGGCAGAGAGGAATCCTCCGCCGCATCGAGGAAACACGATCCAGCCGTTTTACGAGTTATTCGTTGATCGAATTCACACCCCGTTACAATAAAATCTTTTATAGTGATTAACTATTTTTATTAGAATTTTATAACAATTTACAGTGTACAACTTTATAACATTAAATAACCGTTTTATCAAATTAATAAAATCCAAAAAGTGTGGACATTCGATCTTTTATTTATCGTTTTTTCCAATATTTCTTAAACTTTCATTCCAGCGTTTCAAAGTGTGGTATTAAAAGTTCTTAAAATGTTTTTAGAACTGTTTCATGTTAGGGCTATATTAAAACATTCACTAAACATATTTATTATTTATTTTATCATTATTATTGCCAATAAGATATTATGTTTGCAGTATACTTAATACTATCAAAATTTGGTAATATTTTGATACTAGCTAATGAAAAAAATATCAAAATAATGTAAAAAATATCAAAATATTTAAATATTTTAATTTTAAATATTATGACATATAGTAAAGTTAAGTTAGTTTACTTTACTTAATTTAAAAAAAAATAAAAAAAAGAAAGTAAGGCGGGCTTTGTAATAAAGACAGTCTCAACCCTGTAAAACGCAGAGAGCTTTCATATGAATCCATAAAAAAATTGCACAGAATAAACTATATTATCAGTAATCAGTTACATTATTTAAGAGCACTGAAGTAAAAGTAAAAAAATAAAATTTAGCTTCCTGATCAAATTCAGTGGACCAAAATTCATAAAAATAGCCTTCGTCAATGATTTTCCTCTAGATGTAAATTTCTTAACCGCGTAAAAAAGACATTTTGCGTGTTTTTTGAGGTTAGGGACGAGCACTTGAGGTATCAGTAAAAAACACGACCGGTTACGTGTTCAGCAGCACAAAATACATAAAAATACTCTCTGTCAATAATTTTCCTCACGTCGATCACAGGATAAACCTCTCAACTGCGTGAAAAAGCAATTTTGGGGGGTGTTTTTTGAGGTTAGGGACGAACGCTTGAGGTATCGGTAAAAAATACCGTCGGATTCTTGTTCAGCAGCTCATTATACATGAAAATAGTCGTTGCTTAGAATTTTTCTGAGCCCCTGTGATTTCTGACAGCTTGATCATTTTGTAAAGTACTAATTTTTTAAGGTTAGGGAACGCGTAGCTCCGTCTGGGAACAAAATTTAAAAAAACGCCCCTCACTAATTGAAAGTACATAAAAAATACTAAATTTTCCATATTTTAAAAAATTGTTTAGATCATAAGGAATTTTGGGCAGAGCTTTATTACGTTTGACGTGGAACGTCATATTCTAACGAGGAACAAAGTCCCTCGCCACGCCGGTAATCGAGACAAGATAGAGAGTGATGAAATAGGGCGGCGTTGGCTGAAGTGGTAGCACGCGCGCGTAGAGATCTCGGGAGCGCCGGATCGATTCTCGGTCCCGGCGTCTCCCTTTTGTGATTTTCTCCTCTCACGTCAGTCTCACCCCGTTACAATATATACACACACACACACGCATATATATATATATATATATATATATATATATATATATATATGTGTGTGTCATATTATGTCAAAAATAAAAATTAATTACGTCTAATTTGTTTTTTAATTGCTTTAACAGCTTCCAATCTACCTGGACCAAATCTTAAAAATGTTTTCTAGTAGGAATGTATATTTTCATCATATGTACCTGTCTATATCATTAAATAGTTTTTCATTTATAAAATACATCGTTTTGTGGAATAAATGCAAAAAAAATCCGGACGGACGGATAGACGGACATTTTTTATTGCTAAAAACTAATTAAAATTTGGTACATTTGACATTTTTTTTCGGTAACCTGAATGATTTACTTTCAAAGAAAATTTCTACTGCAAAATAGATTTTATTTGTTTTTTTAAAGAGTTTTAGAGGGTTTCTACAAAATTGACCAAATATAAAATTTTAATATAGTATAGATGATCGCATTGTCAAGTATAATCCTATTAGTAAGAATGTTAAAAAAATTATTTAATTTAAAAAATTTCACCCCACTACCACCTTTTTATCGATATAAAGCTATATAAATAAGCATAAGATCTTAGTGTGGTTACGACTTTCTCCAAAATGAGTCGAAATAAAGTTTCCTATACACCTCTGGTTGAAGATGGCAAACAATGTAATACATATCGAGGCGAGCCTTGCTCTAAGCCTTCTGATAAAAGCAAAGAATGGAAAAATTATTTCAGCAAGTATTCCAGCAACACGAATTCCATGCCAGAACAGCAAGGTTACAAGAAGTTCTGAGATAATATAATACATATTGTTAATAATAACGTTTGTAATAAGTTATAATTTTTATAATAAACAAAAAATAATCTTATATTCTGCGTACATTTATTTATTATTCCTTTCCTTCATCTCTTCCTAATTCTTATAAGTTGGATAAGTCTTAATTGTACATTGATATAGAAAAAGAAAGAAAAAATTCGCGTATTTATTTAAACTCTTTCTATACGTATAGTTGAACAAATAATAAATGATTTATAAAGTAATAAATTATAATACTAGGATCGAATCGGTAGGAAATTCAAATGCAGGCTAAAACACACATACACACACATACATAAGCACAAATTTTTAAACTCTATACATGCATCGAATTTAAATTCCGGCTGCCCGCGTCGGATATCGGGCGTCAGACGTTGTTATGGCAGATTTACACGTCGGTAAGACAAATTTACCGGTTACCGACTGTCGGCATTCGGTGCCGCCGTAGTCGCACAGCCCCTATTACTGTGCACAAACGCAGAGTCGAAGGTTACTCCTAGCCAGTGTAACTACTTATGTTAAACGGTGCCTCAATATGGGCGGACGCCATGTTGGTGAAGTGCGAAGTAAACAACTACGTAAGGACCATTCTCAAGATTAGAAATGACGAAGAGAATAAAAGGGAAGGACAAGGCGAAACAGCTGAGTAAAACTGTTGCTAGACGAAGGCCACTAGTTAATAGATACAAAACGCTCCTCGGACTGATGCAGAGGAACGTAGGTCACAGATTTGAGCTCTCACTCCCCTGTCCGATGCAGAGGAACGTAGGAGCTAGGGTTGAGTACATCTAAATACTCCTCAAACCGATGCTAAGGAACGTAGGTAACTGAGTTGAGCTCAGACTTTCTCACCCGATGCAGAGGAACGTAGGTGTCGGGGTTGAGTCTGTCCAGAGGATGGCCGGTCGATGCTGCTCGAAGTAGACGACCGGACGATGCTGCAGGAAGCAGACGGCTGGACGATGCAAAATGAAGAAGACGGCAGAACGATGCAGAATGAAAAAGACGAGTTTGACCCTGAACTTCTAATCACCTTGGTGGATGGGGGATGTATGAAAATGTCAAACTTCAAAAGAGAAGCCAAAAAAGGCTAGTTAACGGGCCCCACGAAAGTATTGTTCAACGATAGTACCTTTGGAGATCCGGTGTCGAAGGGCTACTTTTGCAGAGCTTGCTCTGCCTACGCCACATATAAAAAAAACACACACACATCCGTACGGACATTTCCTAAAGATACTATTTATCGACTAAAAATGCATCAAAACACACTCTCTACATGTTTTTACACAAATTCAAAAAATTTCTAATACAAGGCTTTTTAGGAAGGAAGCAAAACGTAACCTCAAATTTTAAATGATGAAATATAGCTCTTGAAAAAAACAAACATTTTAAAAACTGTTAATCATTGAATCTTACCATCAATTACATTTCCTTTATTCCATTCAAAAAAACTGGCCTTCATGAGTTGTAGTTTGTGGCTTTCGCATCCTGTTAAACGAGCATGAACTGATGTAGGACTGCAGAAACTCTGATTTCCATTTAATCTATTACCTATGAAAAATAAACGTAAGTAATATAATTGTTTTTCTCATGTTATTAGGTATGTGATACATGATAAATAGGTTAAACAATGAAAAATAGTTTCTTTACATGCATTAAGAGTATGTTTTGTGATAAGGGCGTAAATTGGGCTTTTTAGAACGTGTGCAGACTTTGCATTACTAGTCACGACGAGCAAACAAGAACCACAAACGAGTGTGCGAGCGAGCCAAGGACAAGTACTGCAACCGCACTAGGTCTAAAACCTCACGTTAACCTCTGTGCACATTATATTTTATGAGAAGCGCACACGAAGTTTTTTTGTATTAATTATAAACAAGTCTGATACTTCTTGAGCAAACATACACTTATTGAAATATGTAAAGCAGATGAAATCTTATTAGGAATGACTACGGTACGGAAGTCAGTTTCGGTTGTGAAAAATTCGTGCGATGCAATTAGGCAATTTTCAAACTATAGAACATTAGAAAAAGTTTCATCTAACACAAACTTAAGAAATATTTTTTTGTATGTCCCCATTTTCTACGGTTTTTTTTTAAATATGGTTACGATTGATTAGATTTGGAAGTGTATTTTCTAGTTAAAATATTGTGATGTGATTATCTTAGCAATGTGTGTACTGTTAGGGTCCAACATATGCTAAAAATTGTTTCTGAGATGTAACTTAAATCCTAAGCATTGAAACGAGAGCTGAGATTCAAATCTCGCGCATTTGTATGTCGCGCGATGCACAAGGCTGCTAGCAGAAGACGTCAGCGGTCGGCAAGTGAGTGCGCACGGATAGATTCGATTCCGCTTCGGCCGTGTTAACAACTACGCTACTACAGAGACCCGTTAACTATCCGTGAGTTGACTGGAGGGACGCGTCCAGAGCCACCTTATCCGCCTTTATTTCTGGGGAGCCGAGAACGGTCGTGAGGACGAGAAACAAGCGTTTAGCGATCAAGCAAGTGAGCGAGTAGCCTTTATCTGTGACTCGAACAAAACCGTAGAAGGCCGCGACTTGCTGCCACCGTATCATCGGCCCAGCTTCACCTGTGAAACCGTGCGTGTTCCTCTCGCAACCGCCTTGCGCGAGCCCCTAAAGCACCACGCATTTGTGCCAAGCATCGGCAGGCCGCTGTACAAGCGATAGCGCTGCACACAGCGGCTAACGTCCGCTAGGGATTACCCGGCTGTCATTGAGGAAGAGCCGAACGCGACAAGCACCAAGCCTTGGTGACGTGCGGTATCAGATTTAATTGAACAATCATCAGTAGCGTAACTCGGATCGTTACTTACTCCCTCCGAATTTATAATCACGGAAATATACAAATTCGCACATTAAATATAAAGCTTTTCGGTATCATTGATTAAAAAATTAATTTCGAGTTGATACGTGCACTACACCACTTCTTAATTTTCCGACGAGCCAACTAGAAATCAGGTTTGAATTTTAGAACAGAAATACTTTCAGTTTTAGGGCCTTTCAATTTCTTTGTCGTTATTGGTATCGGCCTTGACTTCTATGAAACTTAGACCTCTTAATCTTATTACAGCCTGATGTGCTATTAATTTTACATTTCGTATTCCGAATATAATGACCACGCCGACCATAACGAATAGGAGAAATCGAGCCTTTTCTGACTTTCATATTCTTGATGAACTTTTCGAGCTAAGCCTTTCGGATGAAGGTAACCATAACGAACATGCATTTTACATCCTTGCATCCAAAGCAAATCTTCTTTCCTTCGTGCATTTTTGGTTGTGGTGCCCTCCACTGTCGTAATAGTAAATCATCCTTCCAAGATTAAAATATTTGGTTTGTTAAGCTCAAACAACGTCATCTCTCTCTCTCTCTCTCTCTCTCTCTCTCTCTCTCTCCAGCTCACACTTTTAACTTTTCTCGAAGTATTTCCTGTTGAATATTGTAATATGTTTAAGAATTTATTTTTAACGATTTCTAGTGGTTATTTCATTAAGAATCTGTGTTTTTTTAACAAAACGTGGATTTGTAACAGTAATTTCAAGGAATGCTATTATTTTTCAAGCAATATAGGTATACTCAGTAATTAATTATGTAATCAAGCTCTGTATCATTGAACTTATCCTTTGAAGACTGAGTTCCTTTCATACCTCAGGAAGACTGTATTTTAATTTTAACAATGTCACTTTTTTGCAAGTTTGACTTTATCAAGCATATGGATCAAATCATGAATTTCTACAAACTTCAAGTAACATGTCATCAATTCTATTTATAATAAATTTTACGAACATAATTCAACTTTATTCAGTCTAAATTTCGAGCACATACGATTGACGGATCAATTGCATAAAATCTATTACAAATAGTCAATTTTAATATTAAATAATTTAAGAAAGAAATAAAAACACGTCCAACTTAACTGTTCATTTTTACTATTTACGGACACATTCCCATGAACTGTATCTTTTTTTAATTTTTCCTGAACTATTTTCAAACTATGTAATTTTTACTCACGTTATCCAATCCGTCATTGTAATTTGAATTTATGCTCGTTACCAGTTCAATCCGTTGTGCTTTAATTTTTGTTGCAGTCTTCTTGACAGGCAATTTTTGTTCCACCGAAAAGCCAGCATTCGACAGTCACTCAAGAAATTCGTTATGAGTTGAATGTATCTGCACGCTGACCTTTTTCCTTGGAATCAGCAGTCTTCGCCTCACTGAGCTTGTTCATTATATCTAAAAAATTGAACAATTTATCCAAATTTGAAAAAAAAAATTGAATTTTCAATACCAGTATCATTCCTGTTTGATAGATAATCGAGCTTTTATTTTTAAACTTATCTTGAATAAAATTGTTTAGAACAAAATTTGTTGAATCTAAATGATTTATATCATTTTCTTTCTTGTCCACACATTCAAACTTATACTTTCAAACTATTTTTCAACAGAACTTACTATCATCATTTTCTTCTCTAACTATAGGTTCCAACAAATCCAGTTTTATATTTGTATGTATTTATAACTGGGGTGGGTTTCACACCTTGCAATTACAATACAAGTTTGCTAATATTTCAAACTTATTGTTTTTCGGCAATATCGAACTGATTCGCCGGCACACCGCCAGGCTCAATCATATTTCATACTAAACCGAGTTTCTTTATACTGGCTTAAGGAAAACTCCTTAACCGAAGCCACCTCTTCGGCTCATTTTCTGTAGATTTCTTTTCTCACTTACTCCAGCTTTAACTCCATTACGGGAAAATCATATTTAAGCAATTTCAATTTTATGAGCAAATGTTCAGTTGACGAGCGACAATCAAAAGAACAATGCTAATTGCCTAACTGATCTTGTGACCTGCGATTTTACAGCACATTGCACGTATGCACATGAAGCATGCTGTTTGAATTTTGATATGTACATATTTATTTAAAATCGTTCTTTTCAAGCTGTCAAATCTATTTTCTTCGAGCTTCGATCGATCTCATTTCTCGTCCGTCTGGATATCACAAAACTTTCTCATAAATCATCCGTGAATATAATTATATTGTTCTCTCTTAAGATCTTTCAGAGATTTATAATTCAATATCCTGAATTGGCAGTTATAACTGTTCTTTATTAAATTCCTTAAATCAAGCATAATAATTATTATTACTAAAATAATTTTTAGATCGAACTAATTTTCATTTCAATTTCGTCAAACTATTAATTTTGGTAATTTTGTAATTTTCCTTCTGATTTAAACTTTAGTCAAGGTATCGCTTCTTTAATTTCATAAATTGTAACGTCAAGCTTTCATCATTTTACTTAGTTATACACTAGCACATTATCAGCCTAAGCGCAGTTACGATCAAGCTATGGTCAGAGAACAACTCTCACGCTCCCTCCGTCGAGCTATAGGGACGCCGTGGACATATGCCAGCATTGAGTTTACTTCACATCTCTCCCGCTCAGCTAGTCCAAGACCGACGCGAGCGCGCGCGAGCGTCTATATCATGCTCTCTTTCTCATTCCGGGAAAGCAACATGGCGCCCGCCCGTGTTTCAACGGTTTCCTTCTTCACGCGTGTCTCTGTGCACTCGCATACCGCCATCTTGATGACGTCGAGAAACAACCGACGCCGCACGCCACATGCCGATATGCATTTCCGAACCCGCTGCTCAACCAGCACGATTTCTTGGAACTTGGCAACGCATATGCTCATGTTCTAACAAAAATTTGACGATTGCATACGAAAATATACACAATTTTCCTGCAACACTCGCGATCGCGCACTTTTTAGAAATCTTGATTATTCGAACTTTTCCCTTGACTAAGTATCACAAAACCTTTTTACTCGAGCTGTTGGCCATTTTTACATTGTCGAACTTGAGAAATCGAGCTGGATTCACCGAGATCTCGAACAAAGAAAATACCGTGCCGGTACTCTCCCCAGCAGACTTCGTTCTCGTCGAGACGCTGTCCACGTCGAACGTATTACTTCGAACTGAAAAACCAACTCGCATTTACAACACTTATCACTCGCGAGTTATTTCAACCAAGCATACAAAAGTCCAGCAAAGTCTCAGCGTGCAGTGGAAGAGTGCTGGGCCCATAACCTGTTGAGACTATTATGTGCTCGGGACCATGCATGCTTGGGAGGAAATAATGTGTACACAGGATTTCACTATAAATCACTATTTATTGATAACACCTCGAGCTAATCATCTATTGATGATGATACAAACGTAATCAAGCTATTATAAGATAATATAATTAGGATAACAACGTAATCGAACGGACAAGCTAAAGACGCGTGCTAACCGCTCGAGTGCACAAGGCGGGGAGCATTGAGCCACATAGCTCTGCGTTGGGTCTGCCGTCTTCTAGCAAGCAGACATCTGCTCGTTCATACCCAACAGTTTATGTTATGAGCATTAATGGAAATATTGTCGATACATGATTCTTTGGCTCTACCAATAGGTGGCTTTGTAATGCCAATAAATCCAGGAATATATCCCTTATTAAGAAAATTGCATAAAAAATCTTGACTATATTGATCACACTCTGATAAGTCGATATTAAAATCACCTTTCACTAAGTGATTCTTTATTTTTCTCTTATTAGTTAAGTACTTCTTAAGATCTAGTATAAACTTAGCTTTTAGTATTCCGTGGGATCTATGCAAGGCCGATATTTCAAGACTTCTATTATTATTAAAAGATTTCCTAGTATTTATTATTTAGATTCTATCTGCATCAACAACTTCGATATGCAGGACTAGTTTGTTATTAATAAATACAATGATACCATCATACTTATCATTATACACCATATCCTACTTTCATTATAGTAAATTATATATTCATAGTCTGAACCATTAAGTTGGTATAAATTATAATTAACTTGCTCAAAAACTTCGGAACATATTACAACGCTGGTTTGATAGCTAAACTATCTATTGATATTTTTAGTTTATCAAAATTTGCATTTATACTTCGAATATTTAGATGTAATATAATATTCTTTTTATTGTTTATAACTTAATTATAATTATCAATATTACTGCATGTCCTATCTTTTTGAATTGATGAATTTTCAATTTATGTAAATAATCAAAAGTATCTACGTTACCTATTTCTTAATTTTATATTTATCACTCTTGTTGACTGGTGTCGATGCAGAGGATTGGTTGATCCCGCCTTGGAGATGGTCTTGAGTTTTACTGAGATTTTTTTTTCGATTTATAGCGTGAAGTATTATTTTCCAGTTGATATATTTCATTAACTCCAGCATTATTACCATCTGCAGGTACTTTATGCTTGTTTGCCGACTCCATGTTGCGATAGATTGATTTAGTTTAGCAGGTAGAGTAGTTTTGATCGACAAAGTCGATATATCTATCAATTTTCTTCTTCAAGATACTGCACAGGTTTAAGTCATAGGTGTAATGTTTTGTATCTAGCGTTGATTTATATTTTATACTACTATAGTGACAGTTTATGCACTTTCCATTGTTTTTATCACAATTGTAATGTGCCATGTTCATATTATATACATACTAGTGGGGCTTCGCCCCCCTGCTCGTTTCGTTTGCTAACCCCCCAAATTGGTTTCTGTGTGATTTTGATTTTCAAAATTTGTTTTTATGATCTGATAATTACTTTTTGGTTGGTTAACGGGGGTCCGGAGATATAGCAAAGTGATCAGAATTTAACAAAATTTTAACGCAATGTTTTTCAAGCTAATACACGTAACCCTGTACAATTTTAGTTTATTTTGCCGTATAGTTATGGAGAAATCGATCACCAAAGTTGTCGATTTTAACAGAGAGTAAATGACGAGGTTATGAATTCTAGCCATTTGTTTTAAATTTTTCGTACTTAAAATAATGAAATCTGAATGAAAAACATACTATCCGAACGAAAAATAGTCCCTCTTCATGATATTTTTTTAAAAAGCGCATATTACGGTCTAGAACTATGGAATTTTAGACGATAAAGGGTCAAAAATATGATGAGACTGAATTTGTGATCGAAAACATGGCAACGTCGCATTTCGATATATAGATATACACACGCAAGGAAAGTTCCACGCGTATAGGAGTTAGAATAACTATACATTATTATATCTTGAGACAGATATTTTTAGCATAGTTTAAAATATTTATTAATAAATACAACAAATACACATAACCTATAATTTAAATATGATAATATTGCTTTGTATAAGAATAGAAATTTTAAGGAACTGGTAAAATTAATGAGTAAAACACAATTTTAAATATGTGTATGTTTATATACATGAATATGGCACATACAAATATTTACATTTTTTATTGATCCATGTTAAGTACATATGCGAAAAATTCTACAATTTCATCTATAATCTTCTGCTGGCAAATTAACGGTTTATCTATAGTGTGTTTCCGCTTTAAGTAAGAAATTAGTTAAGTTTCTCCTGCCATGTACAAATCAATTAATTTTGTGAAGTTAATTCTGGCCTCAGATATTTTTTTCAATATGGATGTCGATAGAACATTTTGCAAAGGTTGCAAACTGTGATAACATTGTTGTACTTCTTCTTTTCTAGCAGGCTCTTCTAATATGTCTAAAAACATTTTTTTATTCTCAATAAGCTGTTCATAAGTAAAGTTACGATACGTAAGTTACTCTAACATGAAGATATCGTTACTAGCTTTATGAGCTGATTCTGTAGGCAACGAAAGTAAATCAGATGCGAGAGTTGTTAATTTAAATACACCCTTCGATTTCCTATCTGGAAACTTTTGTTTAAACAAAGGTAACGTATCTACAAAACTTTGAATAACATTTTGAAATTCATTTTGTAAGTTAGCATCACTTATCTTCTTAACTAAACGAGAAGCATCAAAAGCACAATTGTGAGCGACCAATATACACGGTTTTTTAAATTGACTTAAAAATTCAAGTGTTCGTAAAAGTACAAATTTTAACGGTGACGATAAAACTGCTTTCCCATGCAGAAATAGTTGTCCATCAATATTAGATCAACCGTTCACTTCACTTACTTTAAGTGGTATCGGTTGACTCGGATAAATATACTCATTAAGTGAGATGTTATTGCATTTCATTGCAATTAGCAAAATGCCACAGTTCATGCTCAAACCAGAAGTTTCTAAATCAAAGAAAACAATAGCTGCATCTTTATTTTTGTATGAATCTTCAAAAATTTGAAGATTGGTTTTACGTATTTCAACATTTGTATTATGCGAAGTACTGCTTTTCTCAATAATTGGAATATCAATCAAGCCCATATGGCTTTCATACTGAACGCCTTCATTCTTTTCTTTTCTATTTTTGAGCTGTGTCCTATATTTTTGAAGTATACATCGTCGTGCCTTACATTTAACTGTTTTTGCCTTTAAAGATTTTGAATTTGCTTTTTTATCTATTCTAGTTATATGTTATATATTAATTTTTCCATGGCTTCTTTTATATATGACTCTTTTAAATTCTTTTGAGCTACTGCGCAAGCAAATCGATAGTCAGCTGATTCAGACAAGCTGTAACAAATCGCTTTCGGAGCTTTTCTCGTCATAAATGAGTTCAAGCTTTCATTCGCTTGACTTGACGCATCAGCAAAATACGTTTAAGCATTATCGGCAAGATCAATAAATTTTTTTTTTGATTCATTAAAAAGTGTTTCGTTTCAGGCACGGTTCTATGCTCATAGTTTAATGGGTCTTTGACATAACCACACCAATCTCCAGTCTTGATGTTTATTAAATGCACGCAGTGAAATATTACGTATAGCACTTTGCATACCAGAAAGATTTCCTTAATGCTGAGCTATTGCATAAGTAAAATATCGATGAAAGTAACTGATTGCTTCTGACAAGGAAAGGTACCCAACCCGAACTCACCGATTTTGATGATTTTCATATATGTTGTAGAACATAAAAAAATAAGAGACACGTATTTTTTTTATCGGCTAATTTTCACTTTTAAGGGGTAAAAACCTCCCCTAAAGTTAACCCCCAAAAAGCGTTTTTTTTAAATATCTCGGCTTAAAATTAATAATTTCAATGAAACAAATTGGAGGTTATTTCTTACAAAAAGAGCAAGTATTTCATGGTGATTTGAAGAGTAAGGGTAGCATCCCCTATTTTTTAGGGGTTGAAAACATATATTTTTTGGCATAATTTTATAATAAAAATGTTTAAACCGACTAAAAAAAATTGGAAAAAATGTTTAAACATCCTTAATAACAAAATTTAGTTGACGTCTTTCGGTGTTTTCATAAATATTACCCCTAAGGGGGTAAACCACCCCTAACACAAAATAACTGTAAATATGTAATTCAATACATAATATTTCGTAGAAAGTTTGTATATAGAGGTTTTCGAGGTCGCTGATTACAAATCTGTTATCAGATTTTGAAAATTCAAAATGGCGGAACCAATGTGGTGGACGAAAATGTCGAAAAAAAATTTTAACTTTCATAAAAACTTGTTATAAATGTGTTATCTTTGTAGCCTGTACATGTGAACTAAAGAGCCTTAAACCCTAAACCCCTAAAGAACAAATAGGCTAAATGGTTGTGCTTTTTAACCAAACCACCTCAAATTCCTAAATTTGAAAACAAGAAAATTCTGTGTGTGAAGCAGTTTTATAATTTCCGTAGAAATTGTTATCAGAATGTTATTGAAATTCCTTTCTTGTAAATTCAACTTATAATGTATTTTTGTTTATAATATTAGAGTATAATAATAATCTACAATCTTTTATCTTTTGCCATAGTGCATTTTTTGTATTGAGCATAAAATATATTATTTTACGATGTTTTTACAATAATGGTAGTCCTCATAAAAGTGTTTAAAGCACAATGCTTTTTTGCACCAACCACATCGTACAATTGCAATGTTTGTGCACCCTTCTATTTCACAATGTGTTGCACAAGACTTTCCAAAACTGAAATCTATAGGATTATCAAATTTATCTGGTTTTTCATTGACGTAACCGCTTTTATACCAGGAATATTTAAACAAATCTATATATCTCGGTGAAGACAGTTGGTTGTGAACCAATGATTGAAGTTTAATTATATTATTTCTCACATGTAAATTCATATCATGATCCATTAACATTACATTATCAGAAAATGTCCGGACAAAGTTTTTCCAAATACGGAATCCATAGACATCAAGTGGTTGTATTTTTCCTGTGGTTCCAGTTGGAATTTTTTTATGTTAATAATTTTATTTTGTGGCATTGTTTCTTCTATAACTTTGTCACAATGACCACTCCAAGAATCAAGTAATAGTATTGAGTGATGGCCTACATAGGGATGAAATATTTTTTCCAACCAGATTTTGAAGTGATCTGCAATTAAACGACTTACTAATTAACTGATCAACGATATTACAATGTAAAAATTGTTATTAGTTCCCTTACTTGTTGTTAATTTTCCAGATTTGGATGCTTCCACGTACACGTTTTCTGGTCTAAATATGTTTTGTTCTACAATAGGGCCAAACTTGCCACTTGGTTCCTTTAAAATAAGAAATAGCGGTGACAACAGTTGTCCAGTAGCTGATATTAGTGGCTGTATAGTATAACTATGCGTTGTTGCTGAAATTGACTGTACCAGACATTGCACTTGCTTTTCTCCTTCTACTGCTAATGTTCTTCCAGAATGCATTTCTAGCTGAAATCCACTCTGATCTGTATTATACAAATTTTCGAGTCCAATCCTTGGTATACACGATTTAACGTCATCGATAAATGCTTCAGCTTTAGCCGTAAGTTCTGCACTACTTTCTAGTGTTTTTCTTGTTATGAACTTATTTATTTTCCTAGAAACTATTCGGTGTGCTTGCTTAAATTTGAGTAACCAATGTTTAGAAGCTTTGAATCTAATATCATCAAAACCAATTTCTTTTTTAGCTTGTAAGGCCCATCGAATTATATCTTCATCATGGATAATTGAACCACTGTCGAGAGCTGCTTGAAAATTATCCAGGGTATACTGACAAATTTGTGCTACTTTTTCTCTATACGTGCCACCTTTATTAATTGAATGAGCCCAACGACGTAGCTGACTAATAGATGATACTTTTTTGAATCTGTTTTGCACTGTTTTGAGACTTAAATTTTGCTTCGTTTTGCTACTTCTCCAAAATTCTACAGCTCTTTTTTGTATTCAAAATCTAGTTCTTCATTATCTGCTGTACATTGATTTGTTGGTGCTATATCCGGATCAGGAAAATGATGTTGCACTTCATCTTCAATTATTTCCACATTATGGTCTTTATACTCTTCTTGAAAATCCAAAGAGTCATCAGTAATCATTTCTACATCGTTGAAATCATGTGTTGCATCTACTAACATTTCTTTTATTTTTTCGGCCAACTCTGTTTCGTGATAATTCGTGACACTATCTGGTATGTTTAACGCTTGAAAGTATGCTAATAATAAGTTTAGAATGTTTAACGGATTAATTTTCATTTTTCAATCTAAAATGAAAACAAGCGGTAAAATTTATACAAGCTGTGTTTTTGCATGTAAGGCACGACTGCTACATTTCTACCAGAATAAAACGAGTGAATGTAAATTGAATCAAATCATTAATTTATGCATTGGAGAAGAATTCTCGTTCCACTTTGTGATGTTCGGAAAACTCTATTTTTGGTTTTATTCAACTTTTATTCACTTTGAAATTGAATAATGTAAATCTATATAAAATCACTAAAGAAAATTTTCTACAACTGTATGATACCACTGACAAACAAAAAGACGTACTATTCGTACTTTCCGGCATCGAACTAGAATACCCACAAAACTCACTCACTGCCTAAAAAATAACACAGGCAGCTGAGGTAAACACTCGATGAAAACAATCTAAAAAAAGAACATACTGATTCACACATATTGTCAACAACTTTTATGAGTGAAAGACATTTATCTGTGGAATTATCATTGAATGTACGATAACATTCATTAAACTAATGAATGCATATAAAATTCCCTTTCAATAACAACGTGTTCTTTAATTGCAAATGAAGTTCGAGTATTAATATTCTTTTATGTATTTTTACCAATAACAAAAATTATCATAGTAATATAATAATAATAATAATAATAATAAGAATAAGCATAATTGCAATAGCAATAATAACAGTAATACTGATAATAGCAATGATAATGAAAAATAATAATAATAATTAGAATAATATTTATTATTAAATTTAGATTTTTTGATAAATTCATTAAATCGTATCAAATAGTATTATTATGGAATTCCAGACTGTAAATATTTTACTATAGATACAATAATCATTACTTCGAGAATTCATCTAAAAAACGTTTGGCTTACGAAATAATTGTAACAATGAAAAACTCCCAAGTTTGACAACATTAAATTTTATTACAAAACGCAAAAGAGTTTGATAAACTAATTTTATTAACCTATGTTTTTTCATTTGCAAAAAAGTGTGGACTTTTTGAATTTATAAAATTATATAATTATGCAATTTATGAAATACTTTATAATTTATGAAATTACTTTTGAAATTATGCTAATTTATAAAAGCAGAAAAATAAATAATCTTTGATTGAAACATAAAACGAGACGTTATTTGTTACATACAAAATGATAGAATAAAATATCGGTAATATGTCTATACTCGTGTCTACGGTAAAGCATAGGCCTTCGGCTTGTCTGGAGGTTAGGGGTTTGGAGTCGTTTGGTTAAAATGCACAACCATTTAGCCTATTTGTTCTTTAGGGGTTTAGGGTTTAAGGCTCTTTAGTTCACATGTACAGGCTACAAAGATCACACATTTGTAAACAAGTTTTTTTGAAAGTTAAAATTTTTTTTTCGATATTTCCGTCCACCATATTGGATCCGCCATTTTGAATTTTCAAAATCTGATAACAGATTTGTAATCAGCGACCTCGAAAACCTCTATATACAAACCTTCTACAAAATATTATGGATTGAAGTATACTTATAGTTATTTTGTGTTAGGGGTGGTTTACCCCCCTAAGGGGAAGTATCTATGAAAAAACCGAAAAACTTAATTTGTTTATTATAGATGTTTACAAATTTTTTCCAAATTTTTTAGTCGTTTAAAACTTTTTTATTATATAAAATTTTTTTTCGATATTTCCGTCCGCCATATTGGATCCGCCATTTTGAATTTTCAAAATCTGATAACAGATTTGTAATCAGCGACCTCGAAAACCTCTATATACAAACTTTCTACGAAATATTATGTATTGAATTACATATTTACAGTTATTTTGTGTTAGGGGTGGTTTACCCCCTTAGGGGTAATATTTATGAAAACACCGAAAGACGTCAACTAAATTTTGTTATTAAGGATGTTTAAACATTTTTTCCAATTTTTTTTAGTCGGTTTAAACATTTTTATTATAAAATTATGCCAAAAAATATATGTTTTCAACCCCTAAAAAATAGGGGATGCTACCCTTACTCTTCAAATCACCATGAAATACTTGCTCTTTTTGTAAGAAATAACCTCCAATTTGTTTCATTGAAAAATATTAATTTTAAGCCGAGATATTTAAAAAAAACGCTTTTTGGGGGTTAACTTTAGGGGAGGTTTTTACCCCTTAAAAGTGAAAATTAGCCGATAAAAAAAATACGTGTCTCTTATTTTTTTATGTTCTACAACATATATGAAAATCATCAAAATCGGTGAGTTCGGGTTGGGTACCTTTCCTTGTGAGTTCATTTCATGATTCTGATCCTTACTTTTATCGATTTTATAAAGTTCTTCACTCCTTTCGATACATGATTTTTGTCGGAGTGCTTTATGATTTCATGGTTACTTGCATTTCTAATTGCACTTATAATAGAACTGTCGTTGTCACCTATAAATATTCCGACTTCAGCATTAATTTCTTTTAAAATAGAACTACGAGTAGCAAGCTCAGCTGCAGCATCTGCTTCCATGGCTTTAGCAGAACCAAAAAAATGTTGCCTGCAGTCGTGCTCTTCTTTTGAGAATCCTAAATCACACCTTCGACATTTCCTATTTCTTGTGGTATAATCGAGCACACCTCCAGTTAAAGGTCCAATGATTCCGGAGTATCCATTTAGGCTGTCATACTGTTTGCCATTCCCTCCTTTACTCCACCCCATATCAAAAGCTGCGAGCATGCGAACTGGATTTGATTTATTTTGATTGACCTCATCGATTGAGACTGGTTGAGGAATTTTTCTTCCTCACTTTTAATTAATTTCTAATTTGGCAAGACGAAACCATTAAATTGCATATTAGCTGGTCTGGAAAAGTTTATATTTTATTAATTATATACGTTAACAATATATTATTATTAATGAATATTTACAATAATGCTTTTAGAGTTTCCTCATTTTCTATAATCAAAGCTTGTTCCATCTCAGCAACTTACTTACAGCTTTCTTTGGCAACTTTTTTAACTATTGGTCCAAATTCCCTCTCGTAATATTTAAATGTCTTATCACTCATGCTTGGTACATCTATCGTAAACAAGTATTTGCTCATAGTAGCATGTCCTCCTCCAGTATGAAGCGTGCTTATGAAAATAAATCAACGCTCTAAGACTTTATATTATTTACATTTTACTTTAGACGTATATTTTCATGTAACATCATTAAATCCTGTACAAAGTCTTGGAAGCAGTACATATCGCAAGTTACACAAGAAAGTGTGTATACATATCAATACAGATTATACATAGCTAGTACACTTTTTGAATTAATGTTAAACAATTTTTCTCCATTTTCAGCTAGGTGGTATTCGCTTGTCGGTACGTCGTTCAACAATATACTCTTGACATCGCACTTTGAATATCGAACCTAAGCCTCTCCTTACCTCTTCTTCAAAATTTTAGAGTGACAAAAATTGTTTGCAAAATGAGCAACTCATATGCTTTGCGAAAACCTGTATATATATATATATATATATATATATATATATATATATATATATATATATATATATATATATATATATATATATATATATATATATATATATATATATATATATATATATATATATATATATATATATATATATATATATATATGATCCTACAGCCTTCTATTTCGCGGATCGCTTCTTCTGCAACCTTTCTTTTACTCTTTACGAGCGATATTTGATGAAGTTTCTGTTTGTACTGTTTTTGGCTTATAAATCGAGCACACCGACGCAGCATTTTCCAAAGAATTATAATAAATGTTTGACACTTTTCAACTATGATCGGTAGACATAACCTACTCACATTGTTTACATGCATCCGGCAGAAGACTTTCTCACCGCGAGCGTAGGCTTCCAACCTAACAACGTTTACTTACCAGAGCGCGATACGCGACGTTGCCACATTTTTTCTCATTATTCGTATGAAATACTTTTAATTTCGTCATCTCGATTTTGGTAATTCAAGACATTTTCTACATCATTTATAATCAAAGTAAAACAATTACTATCATCATGTATTGCTTGTATTGGCTAATATGAAATCTCAATTTTTAATAAGTTAAGTTGGCACCCTTTAGCCTCTGACTGCTACAATTGTTGTGTGAGTCTGATATTGCATTATTTTGACATTACTACCACTCGTCCTTAGCTCTCCGGACCCATCTTAAGAACGACTAAATAAAATTTGTGGATTATAAAAATGGTAAATATTAAATGTTTGTCAAAGTCAAGAAAATAAAAATAAAAATGCGTTCCTAAAAGTAAAAGTATTGAATTAATGTTAAACTTCTCCTGCTACGAGCATTTTAAATAAAACGTTTTTTATTTTTCCCTTTTTCCCCCACGTGTATACTTTAACAAAGTATACTTTAAAGTAATAAAGTAAAGTTCAAAAAAGTATTACAAAAGTTTACAAAAATAATAAATTATATTTATAAAAGTATAAAGAGTGCCATATTGGATTGAATTGTGAGAGGAAGTGTGTAGAGTGGTGTGTGAGACAAGGAAGCTGTAGAGAGGGAATTAGAGGGGAAGGAGTAAACGGGAGAAGGTAGAGAAAGGGATAAAAGAGAGGGGGAGGATGAAGATTGATAAGCAAGAGTTGAGTAATAAAAGAAGAGAGAAGAGAGAAATTAAAAACACGCACACCTAGTTAGGTGATAAAAGAGCACTCACACACACACGCACATACACCTACAGTCGGCGGGCAGTTCAATCTGCGCTAACACAAGCAGACTTGCGAGGCTTTGCCCTGAAAGGCCAGAATGTCAACGGCTAGTCGTAATGGGGCGATGAGGTTCATATTACATTTTTCCGTTTGTCTCACTGTGAATTCTTCGTTCCCTTGCATCTGCTGTTCGTTTTTGCATTATTTTTCGAACTAACCTTTACATCTACTGCGATTCTCGTTGACTTATTATTTAGATTAGCATTTTTGTCTCTATTTATTTTAATTATACTTGGCAATTGTTTCGATATCCGGATCTCAAAAACAAAGCAAGTGAGAGAGAAGAATTGGCATTTGCCCTTACGTTTATGGTTTGGTAGCTCTGAAAAGGGCCGATGGGTTTGTGAGCGGCTGCGATATATCTCGGTGGAGGTGTACCGTTGTACTCATTGCTCAGGTAGCAAAGAAACGGTCTGGTGAGCTCGCCGTCTGGTGGCAGCAAGTCACCGAGGATCCCGTAGCTTGGGGCACCAAAAGGTGTTCTCTTTCTTCCCTACTTCTGAAGTCACTTGCGCAGGCAGGCGTACAAGACGCGGGATAATGCGTTTTCGTCCTCTTTCGTCGATGTATGATGACATTGTTCTTCCGGAGACTTCGAGTATTCATGGGAATCTGCAGTGGAGAAGACAAGAGCAGAGCGGGTGCTGGCGAAATAGCGGAAAATGCTGAGCGCATGGCAGCAGCCGGAATCACGCCTGATGTCGAGCCTTGTTTTGTTGCTTTCTTCCGCCGATTTCGTCACTTCCTTTGTGGCTCGGACCGTACTCGACTAGTTATAGGTCCTCCCCGATAGTCCAGAAAGACGTCCAAGGTGAGTTTCGCCTTGCGTCGTAGTTCAAAGGCCCAAACGAACGTTGCCAGGTACCTCCTAACCCACCTCCTAGGACAAGTCTACCAGTAGATAGCTCGGATGGGCCCTGGTTGCGCAGTCGCGGAGCGTCAAGGTTGAAATCCCGTAAGCCCCTCTGGGTGTCGGGGGTGAGTCAGGAAGCACGCTTCGACCGACTCTGCAGCCGCGAAGGCTGGTTTGCGTTCGACGAAGAGGACGACTGTGTCAGCGCAATCGCGCGCGAGAGAGAGAGAGAGAGAGAGAGAGAGAGAGAGAGAGCTTGGGTAATACAGAGTTCTGGGTTTGATGGTTTATTTCCAATGTCGTCTCTATGCTAACTTTTCTTTATTCGACTCAAACTCGCTAGTCGAGTGTCGAGCGCTGGGTACGTTTGCGCTGGACAGAGGCCGAGGTAACAAATGATGTCACGCGAGCGAGAGCGGCCGCACTTATTCAGAAAAACGATACCACCTATATAGATATACAAAATAACATGGGCTCCCGGTCTATCTAAGCCATCTTGAAACTATATACATATATCACACATGTAAAAATGGCGGATATAGACCAGGAGATAACGTTTTAGTGTATATCTATAAAGCTAGTATCGTATTTCCCGATAAGCTCAATAGTATTTACCAATATACATACTCTCGAATCGTCAAGGGATAACAAAAAAGTGAGGTTAGAAAGAGCCACGTGGAAAGCTAATTATTCTATGTTGTTAACAACTGAATCGTAAAGTGAAAAATTAAACGGTAAAAGTAAAAGAATAAAATTTATTAAAAATATTGTAGACCTGTTAAGCTTAGAATTCAAATTTTTCGTATCGAAACGTTTGTCAAAAAAGGAAACTTTTCAAGTGAAAAAAAGTCAGTCTAGTAAAGTAAAAGTCAAAAAATATAGGCTCTATGACGAAGATAAAGTCATCAGATATTAAACAATAAGGAGATTTTTAAAACAGGGTTGCGGGGGTGAATAAATTAATTGTCATTAAAAATTAGAATTATCTTTTATCTAGTGAATTATTTAACTATTTCACTCCCACAACCAGATTTCCACCCTTAAAATGAGTGATGACGGCAGCACGGTTATCAAGTTTAAAAAGACTTGAAAACCACCAGCGTATATTTGGTCAGGATTTTAAAAAATTTTTTAAAACCTTGTTTTCTAATTTTCACCCTTAAAATAAGGAATGACGACCAAGTAGTTGTACCTGTAGCACCCTGCAAAATGTCCCTATCACACACCGTTCTAAAGTGTGATAGGACCCCGTTGCAAGATTATGTCGCCATCCCTTACGGCGCGTGTGAGCAATCCCCCAAGCTTGAACACTATCAATTTCTGCCGAATCGAATACTTTCAAGTCGTCTGGGATGGCTGGTTATTGACTCGTGCGCATAAATGTCTCGTTTTTAAACAAACTTCGAAGTAGCTGATTCCTGCTCCTCGAAAAATGAATCTGGTTTTTCAAATATTTTCTCGACTACCAGCTTTCTGATATGCTTTATGGAGTAGCTGCTTTCTGACACGCTTTCTAGAGAAGCTGCTTTCTGCCGCGTTTTCTGGACTAGCTGCTTTTCGAGAGATTTTCCGGACTAGCTGCTTCTCCTTCTCGATCGTCGATATCAAATCATATAATTTTGATGAAAAAATGTAAACCTTAATATTTTAAATACCATAGGGTCTTCATAACCTCATGGAATCATAAATTTTTTCAAAACATTCTAAACTTTAGCGAATTATAAGGTTTAACAAAAATAGTAATTTTTAGTTATACAGGGTATGCAGGGTAAGAGACAGAGAATTTAAATCCTGATATCTTTCAAACTAAACAGATTTATGAGCTGCAAAAAAACCTAGTCGAGCTAATCGAAAGATCGATATTTTCCCAAAATTTCAACTTAATTAAAGCCTTTTTACATCCGTAATCGTACGACTTAGAAAACGTATTTTTTCGTTTTCGATTTTAAGCTCGAAACCTAGTCATCAAAATGGTTTAAAATTTTTACAGCAAATAGATATTATCGCATATATAAGAAGGATTATGTCTGACTACCTGAAAGACAGAACCCTTTTGTATGACACAGAGAGCGGCACGAAAACATATTAAGTAACCGGAGGGGTCCAACAAGGTTCAGTGCTTGGCCTATTATCGTGGAACATCATGTACGATGGCTAGAGCTACCCAAAGGGGCAACAGCTCGCTGTTCCTCATATCTATAGTTATACTTACCTATGTATAAGGTCTGTTGGGGCCGTTACAGACAAAAAAGAACAGGGAACAAAAACAGATACAGGAACATATACAAGAAGAAAACATTGGTTAGTATATCTATATAAGTGAGGAACAGCGAGCTGTTATCTAAGCTGTATATCCGTTCCCTGTTGCTTTTCGACTGTGACTGATAACGGCCTTATTCAGAATTAAAGCTTACGAGCTAACTTCAGAGCGTTAGGTCGAAAAAAATGCGCTACTGTTCATGAAGACTAGAGACCATCATGAGCAGCAGGGGGAGCTCTCAGCTACAGTAACTTTTATACATAGATCTATATCTATATGTACAATTTTCATAAGGCCAACAAGGATAACATAACCTCTAATGTCAATGTTTACATGTCATTTATTGGATCTGATAAAATCTAATATCTAAAAGATATAGTGAAATTTATAATATAAAAATACTATAAATATATACTATAAAGTTATAGTATAAAGTTATATTATAAAAATATATACTATAAAAATATTACTATAAATATATACTATAAATATATACTATAAAAACAGTATTTTCATAATAAATTTATATTTTTATATAGTGTGTGCATAATGGATTTTTCTAGACAGCGTCACAGAAAAGTTGATTCAAGAAATTATATCGGCAGAAAAAAAGACCTAAATTTCGTTCTGCTAATAAAAAAATAAAAAGTTCTTCTGCCCGTAAACTGTCGTCTCTAGATTATCCTGAGGTTGATTTCGAAGGTTATAGAATCTTTGATATGAGACTTTTGTTTACATTCTTAGAGAACAATTTGATGTGTAAGTATGGTGGAAATATAAAATTTTATGAAATAAAATGTCATGGATTAGGTGGCAATTATTCTATTACGTGTGATAAGTGTTTACATGAGAAGAATTTTCGCAACTGTAAAAAAATTGGAACAAAATCAAATATTTTTGAAATCAATAGACGCAGTGTCCTAGCTATGACACTGGTTGGTGGTGGCCTTGAAAGTCTGAGAACTTTTTGTGGAGTAATGAACTTTCCTCGTACAATTCAAAATGCAACTTTTACTAAAATACGTAATATGCTTTTACATCAAGAGTTGCGGATAAGTTTATGTCTGAAGTTGTAGACGAAGAACTTCGACTTACACGTACTAATTCACAAAATGAGATATGTGAACCTGAAAGTGTTAATCCAGAAGCTTAGTCAACTGAGTATTGAAGATTTAGATGAAAATATGTTAGATGATGAATCAGATGTTACGAATACTCCAGATGAAATCATAGCTTGTAAACGAGAAATAGGTGTTCAAGGTGATGGTACGTGGCAGCGTCGAGGTCATAGATCCTACAATGGAGTTTTTACAATCTTGGGTCAAGAAAGTGGAAAGATTATTGATTTAGAAGTTCTTTCTTCTTACTGTTTACAATGCAACCAGTATGAAAAAGTTCATTGATCAGAAGGTACTAAAGAATGGGAAATTTGGTACAGCGCACACTTACCATCATGTACAAAAAACCATTGGGGTTCTTCTGGGTCAATGGAGTCTTCAGCGATTGTGGATATTTTTAGTCGATCAATAGAAAAATATAATGTAAAATATGTATCCTACTTAGGAGATGGAGATTCGTCAACATTTTCAAACATTATAAATTCTAAACCTTATGGAACTCATGTGACAATAAGTAAGAAAGAGTGTTGTGGTTATGTTCAAAAAAGCTTTGGAACGCAGCTCAGAAACTTGAAGAAAAACAAAAAACTTGGAGGAAAAGGAAAACTGACCGATAAAATTATAGATGCACTACAAACTTACTATGGCAATGCTATTAGAGCACACCCGGATTCAATAGAAGACATGACAGAGCAATTTGGGCAATTTTTTATCACAAAGCCTCAACTGATCAAAATCCTCAGCACATGCACTGTCCTCCTGGATCCGACTCGTGTTGTAAATACCAAAAAGCAGTAGCTGAAGGTAAACAAGATGCGTATGTTTATCCACGAACACTACCAGAAGAAATTTTCAACGAGATCAAGGTTGTATTTGAAAAGTTGTCGGAGCCAGAGCTTCTAAGACAATGTTTGGGTGGAAAAACTCAGAATGCTAATGAGTCCTTTAATAATGTTTTGTGGAATATTGCTCCTAAAACGGACTTTGTTAGACTTGAGACTCTACAAATTTCTGCCTTCTTAGCTTGTATAATGTTTTCAAGTGGCTGGAAAGGATTACTGTATCTATGTCAGAGTTGAATATCAAGCCTAGCAAAAATACATTATTCGCTGCAGTAACAAAAGATCGAGCACGTATCAAAGATGCTGAAAAACAAGCAGAGTGTAATACAAAAGAGGCAAGAAAATTGAGAAAACTGTTACGCATTTCAACTGTTGATGATGGTACATATGTCAGTGGCGGACACTAAAATGTTATTTCTAATCAAATTGGTATGTATGAATGTATCTAAATTATATTCAAAATATTCTAGTATTGTAGATATAAAAATTATTTTTTTTATGTTACAGTATAAACAGTATACAGTATACACAGTAATATAGTATAACCTATAAAAAGTTTTACAGAACTGCAGTTACATTATTAAATACAGGTATATTATAAGACATTTTTATATAAGTATTTATAATGATATGTAAAACATATTGCAATTTGTAAATACACGTACTTTTGTTTTATAGGTTATGATCTACTAAATTTAAAGTATAGTGCTAGAACTCCAAATAAATGTAAAAAAGTAGTAGAACAACATATTGTAATATATTTAATACAGAATTATGATGCAAATTTTAGAAAAATAATAAAAACACGTTTTTGTATTATTTTAAATATTATTCTAATAATGCTTGTTTCAAAACCCTGTATTTTTCTTTGAGTACCGCAGGATTCAGACTAACCGGATCAATGAATTGTACCAAACCAAGGCTTGTTCTGTTAATTAGACATCTCTCTACGGAGTGAGTGTGGGATTTTGTAAAATACTGACAGCGTATAAAGTTATAGCTTTTAAAAGTTAAAAATTTCAATAAAATATAAAAAAATGCAAAAATTTGGGCTTTAAGAAGCTATAACTTTATACGCTTTCAGTATTTTACAAAATCCCACACTCGGTTTTTCATTTGCAAACTTTATTCAAAAAGTTTTATGTAATAGAAGTAGTACATTACGCAACTACCTCACTTCGCTCGGGCGCGAACTACCACGCGTGCGTAAATCGTGTTTCCCTCGCACAAGTTGCGTATACTATTTTTCATAACAAGCGTCGCGGAGCTCGACATTATACTAAATTAGTATATTATACAAATAAAATTTATTTCATAATGCGAAATAGGCCACGCTCCTGTGAAAGCTTATTCATACAAAAAGTTCGTTAAATATTGTCGCTATATACGAGTGTAATTATACTAAACTAAAATATTTTTGCAAATTTAAAAATGAATTATTTTTAATAGAAAATTATTACATCTTTTATCAAAAAAAGTAAAAATATTAAACTAAAACACAAATATAGTGTATCGTACATTGTAGTTAATTATGATGATTATGTACATTAATTGTAACATTAGAATTATTATAATGAAAAGAAATATTTTTGTCGATGCTTTAAATAGTAAATGATTGTTCGCTTTTTTCATCACTGTTTTGTCTACGTTTTTTCAACGGTGAACCACATGTAGCTTGCTGTGTTTCGGTTAATCGATAAAATTCTTGATTGTCACACTGCGGTATGCGATTTCGGGTGGAATTTCATTTCCATAATCGGATATATCGTATGTATCACAAGAACTGTTATCACTCATGTTTACTTTTCGGTTAGGTACCAATGGGTTATAAAGACGTCTTGCACTAATGATACACAATTTCGCAATCATACATATGTAAAACAAATGACAGCGACAGGATAGGTATCCCCACGCACGCTACAAATGTTCCCGCGCACGCTGTGAGAGAGCGTGCCTAAGTCGATGACTTTAGCGCCAAAACAAATGACTCTAAAGTAGAGCTCCGCGCACGCTGTTATGAAAAACAGTGTTTTTGGGACGACATCCCCTTAAACAAATTTCAATAAAAATTGGAGTAATATGAGTAAATTAAACTGGAAATAAAGTTTTGGGCAGAAATTTAAGCAAATTAATATTATGTAGATACGGATTTAGAAAATAGCGAGCTCGTATTTCCACCCACAAGAAGTCTGCGCACTCCTTCCGAGACAGTGCCATCGATTGAGATATCCCGGGCGGTATCTCTATAAGACTCTTTATCTTCCGATGTAGACACTTCTTCTAAAAATCGTTCGTAATTTAGTGAGGACCTTACTCGCGTGGTCGTCCAAGCGGTCTGTGATTAAAATTTATCTGTTAAGTGATTCGTCGGATAACAAGCCACCTGCATTATTAAATAATTCTTTTAATTATTGCATAATGCCGAAGCACCACACGTCTGTTTTCCTTGTTATCGGTTAATTCTGTGCTCGTTCTAATACTTTACCCTATTCGTTGCGATTTTATGTTTAAACCTATCAATCATTTTATTATCATCAATTTTATCAATATCTTAATGTTTACTCGGTACGTCGTTTTTGTTGGAAAAATACTACAGACAGTGCTTCTTGTCGTGGCCCACGTGGCAGTGTACGAAACTTAGTACTAGAATAATATTTTTAGAAAAAATGGGTTTTACTCTATCTGATGATATCCCTCGGTGGTGATCAAAATATTGATTTGGCTGAATCAGTCTTCCCGAGACAGATGGAACCACCTTCCCGAACCACCTGCCTCAGGAAGACCGACACAGCAAAATCAATATTTTTATACTAGAATCTTTAGGTGGTGGTAGCCATGTCGGTATCAAAATGTCGGTATGGTGTTTTCTCGTCAAGCGCGCAAGCTCAAACGGAGCGGCGTTCGATCACATGATCGAGTTAGCGAACAGCGCTGATTCATAAGCCGCTTAGATGACCGAACTAATAAAAGCGCGAAATACAAAGTGATCGGAACCAACATACAGCCCACCTCGGTTTTCGATTGCACAATCAAACCGAAAGAATATAATTCTTAACAATCAACAATGATATAGGGTAATTTAGCTCGTACAAATATTGAACGCTGTCCAACGAGCATTAACAAGTAAAAATCTACTATTATAGGCCAAGCTGTAGAGCATTTTCACATGAAATAATTTGTTACAGCAAACCGATTGTGCGATCATGTAAAGGATAATAAGCAGATGAAAGGGTATATGTTTTTTACTTGCATTTCCGTTCCTTATTGTAAATTATTAACAATTTATTGAAAACAACGCGATTTTTGTCTTTTTTTTTGCTTAAAACTTTAAAACTAAAGAAGCTATCAGTATGCATCAACGATATGATTTGTAGAGAATAAAAATATCTACAAAATGAAAGGTCGAACGCCTCAATCGGATAATTAGATTCTGAGATAATTAGAAAAAAACGATTATAATGTTCTGTATATGTGCAAAAGTTGAGTGATGTCGGATTATTAGTTTGCTCAAAATTGCGATTCAAAGTTTGCGGTACGTTTTTCTCCGGCAGACCTGTATGCTCTACCGTAAGTACGATTGAAATTTAAAAAAAAGGGTTGAAAAGTTGACATCGTGCACTACAAAACGTAGATTTCAGTTTTTCGATTAAGCGCCTGGAAGCATGCGAAAAACCCTCGTAAAGTTCGCGAAAATCGGCCGAGCCCGCGCTTGCAGTCGAGTGGTGGGGGATAGAGCAGCGCCGGAGGAGAGGCGTATGTATAGTAATAGGTGCGCGCAGCGCCCGCGTTACCTATTCTTGCATCAACATTTCTCAGCAACATTAGGAAAGGTACTTGTAGGATGACTTTTTTCGAGGCGGTACAGAGTCGATTTCATCATCGCTAACATCAACATTAAAATTTATCATTGGCATATTCATAAATTAATCATCATTATCTTCCTCTAATTTTGGAAAATGGAAAAAGTTAATGATGTTGATTAGAAAATTTATCGATTTATATTATTTGAGTTATTGAATAAAATAGAATACATAAATTTTGTTGTAGTAAATTAATTATATAGAAATAAATGCTTTGTATTTAGTTTATAAACAAGTACTATTTATGGCAAACTTAGCTGATTACAATAATTAACATCATCAAACATAAACGCACACAAACTTGATGTTGATCCGCATATCAACAATTGAAATATTTTTTTTTTTTATTTATAACGCATTATTTACATGTTGCCCGTATATATCTGAAATAGAAGATATTTTATTTGTTTATTATTATTTATAATTCAAAGCGCACTATTTACATGTTGCGCAAAATAATTACAGTACCTACTTTTAAATGTAACTTATGAGGCAGTAGGCCATTTGGCGTAAGTGAATTTAATAAATCTATTGGTAACATCTATATATTATCACCTTCGCGTGAAATTTACACTTAGATACTCTCTTCCATCGCCTTGCATCCTATTTAAAATGTTATTATTGTACATCATTGTTTTTTGACGCTAAAATTACTCTTTTGCAAAGTTTATTCGCATTATTATTTTCAAAGCAATCTCCATAAATTTTCATAATTATATCATTAGTTGATAATAACTCTGTTGGAAGTAAAGTTATATCATTATCCATTTCAAATTTTATGGAATATTTTCCATCTCCAATTTTTAATAGCCATTGTCTAAACTTTTTGTCACAATTATTAACTCTCATTTTATCTTTTAAAGTAATTATTTGGAATTTACTCTCTAAATGACCATTTTTCACACAATTTTAAATAAATTTTGTTCGATTCCCATGTTTGACAACAGAACTGTCACCTGATACAGTCAATACTTTGCCACAAATTTATTAATATATTTGCTGCTATACCAGTCCATGCTACAGGTAAAACACTTATTTTTTCTTTATTTAATTGAGCGATAATTGTATTTAGTAAGTAGCTTTTTCCACTACCACCAGGTCCATTAATAAAGAAACACTTTACTTAATTAGCTTTATTAATTACACGATTTAATACTGCATTGAAAATTTCACGTTGTTTATTCGTTTAAGAGCTCATATTGTATAATAAATCATTTTCAATTTCATTTGCTGCGTAAAATTCCTCACAATTGGTTTCCTCAAAATCCTCACTAAATTTAGGTTAATTGAAATCAGTCAGTGTATACTCGTGACTTGTTCAAATAGAATTGATATGTTTCAGTAAGTTATTTTCATCTATTTCTTTAGTTCAAATGGACTGTAAAAATAGGCTTTATATTTTTAAATAATTCTTTAACATTTACTGGGTGATGAAATACGCATATATAACCAAACAGGTCACACGGAGCTTTAGGAAATTCAACCTTGATTGCTTCTTCCAAGCATTTGTCCCATTCTTCATCGGTGGTTATTAATTTTCTAGTTACAACTACTTTATGAAATGTTGAGTATGTAACATTTTTAAATGATTACAATCCTTCATAAGTTTGAGCCCCTTTTACATGTAATAAGAATAAGCTTTAAAAAATCTTTTACGATCCTTCGGATTCAAAAAGTACATTCTACTTATAATTTGATTCCAAACTCTTTTTCTTCGTGTCCATTTCTTTGTTTTTTCATTGAAAAAGTATAAATATAGTATAGCAACATACAAGTAATGTCTAGCTTGCGGATCGTTTGCATTTAGTTCAAACCATGCAGTCTAAGTTGTTATTAATCGAACTCTTCTTCTGATCTTTCCTTAAAGAATACAAACTGTTCATTTTGCTTCCTCATAGAGGAAGCATTGTAATAGTGATTTTTTCAGTTTGTCTAGAAACATGTTAAAAATATGTTTTGATATATTTTTAGTCAAAATATAGTGTTTTTGGAAAATTTCCGTGCGCGCGTGTGTGTGTGTGTGTGTGAACGTTCGTATACCGCTGTATTTCAGCTCCTACTTTGTGGATTATAACCCACCAAGGCTCATTCTTTTGTTTTTACTATAGCATAATAGGAAAAAAGTCCGTTTTTCAGTTTGTAGACGCGTGTTATTTTATAGCGATTTTTTAATTTTTGAGATTTCAGTTTTTTCTAATAAAGTTATAGAAAAAGTTCATAAAAGTAAATTACTGAATATGTACCTGAAAAAGAATAAAATTACCTATCTTTTTACCGCGGAGAATTCAGATGATCGGTCGTCGTTCTATTGTTATACGATATAAAGGAAAATTTTTTAAAACCGTTATAACTCGATAACTACTCTTCAGAACTTTTCAAATAAAGCATGGTGATTAAGAATAATGAGAACTACTTCGTGTACAAATATCAAGTTATTTCATTAATTATTTCTAGAGAAAAATCTTAATTACTGAAAATCTCTTCTCAATGATAACTCAAGAAAAAAGGCATGAATCATATTAAAAATTTAGATTTAGATAGATTTCCTTGGTGCCTTGATTCCATTCTTTGGACTGCTTCTTAGCTCTATTAGATTTAGAGATATTTGAGATTTAATTTTTTTCAAATTTTTTTTGAAAACGTTGTAACTTGATAAATACCCTATGGAAATTTTTGAAAAAAATCATAGTGATTAAGAATGATAAGAATTACTTAGTGACTAATTGTCGAGTTATTTCACTAATTATTTCGTGAGAAATTACTGAAAAACGATACACCACGATAACTCAAGAAAAAGGCCTGAGCCATATTAAAAATTGGATTTAGGCAGAATTTCATGGTGTCTTGATCCCTTTCTCTAGACTGCCCATTAGCTCTATTAGATTTTGAGATAATCAATATTTAATGCTTACAAATTTTTTTTTATACTGTTTAAACTCGATATCTACACTGCGAAACTTTTTACAAATCATGGTGATTAAGAGTGATAAGAAATATGGTGGGCCAATTGCTTTGCAATCAGTCTTGCCGTATTTCGCGGGCAAAAACCGCAGTCTATATAAGTCAAAAGTTTCCGACGTAACGACATAACTCGATACTTTTCCGGCGATGCACGCAGTCATTTTGCCTGTCAACCACAGATATGTATCTCTAAATTAATATTTTAATAATAAAATATATTTTTATTAGTTTATGTAAATAAAATTTAGATGATATCGTTTCCTTACCACTGAGCGGTAGATATCACGGCGCGTTTTTTTAAGAAAATGTAATTTGTGTGAACAAACAGAAAAATTCCAAAAAAAGAAATTCATCTATAATCTACATTAAATTAAAGAGCTTCATAAAAACTCAGATTATATTACACATATATGTATGCATGGCGTATAAGGCAAATTATGAGTTCTTTTATTTGAGTTTTCTTATATTTTTTTAACATTTTTGTCCTGGATAATAAACACAGTGCTTTACTAAAAACATTGTTTACCTAAGGTTATGAATTTTATTAATAAAATTATATCAATTTTTCCTATATAGCTTTTTCCTAGAGGAAAAGTTATAATAATAAAATTTTTCGTTTCACCCCTTTAACTGATACCCCACCCCTCCACCTGATTGACTCATATAGAGTACATGCATTTAAACTATCAAATCATCAAAAGAATATCATACATCCGTACAGATTTATTAGAAAACATGTAATCATCATCCACTAGTGGAATAGGATGAAGCTAAGTGCCAATGACTTGGTAGCGGGTTTTTAAATGTACAGCTAATCGGTAAATTACGTGTGATAAAACGTATATTGCATATTGTAGCAGACATTCGTTTTTATACCTTGTTCTTTACATTCGTTTTTATTATTACCTTGTTCTTTACATTCGTTTTTATTATTTATGGCTCTTACAGTGGATATATCGCAGTGCCTTCTGTTGTATTTTCTGCAGGATTTTTTCATACGGGGGCAGGTCCAAGTCGTTACCGACAGAATGTCAAAAGCGATCGTTACCGCCGGACAAAGTGTCGGAGAGGATCTCCAAAATTGAGCAGCGTCTGGGCCCAATTGAGAGGCGACTCAAGGCCCTTGATGAGCTGCCTGCACTCAAGATCCGCATACAAAATGCTGAGTCCACCATCACCGAGCTGCAGGCACAAATTCAAGATCTCTCATCGAGGAGCCCGACAATGCAGCAGGACAGCAGCAGCACTGTGCCCAGCGCTGCGGAGATTTGCAGCCTGCGCGCTGAATTGGCAGAGATCAGGAGGCGACAGGAGCAGACCTCTAATAGTGTGGTTGTTGTCACGGGCCTGCACTACACCCGTGAAACCTCGCTGCATCTCCTCGCTTTCTTAGTCGTGAGCGCGCTTGACCCCACGGTCCTCAGAAGGGAAATAGCATCAGTCAGGACCACGGGGAGGCTTGATGCAACCAACAGCTCTGCCAGGGGTGACGGCAGACTGCCACCATTAGCCGTTACCTTATCTTCAAGTGCGCTTGCACGCTCGATCGTCATCGCCAAAGCCCGGAAACGCAAGCTGCACACCAGCGAATTGGACGCCACCTTGTTGGAGGAAGCTAAAGCTCTGAGCCCTGACCATTAAGGGCTCGTATACATCAACGAGCTGCTCCCCTCTGACGTCCACAAGCTACGTTCGAGGGCCAGGCTGGAGGCCCAGAAGAGGCAGGGTTGCCGAACATTCATCAGAGATGGGAGACTCTACATGCGCTGCAACGACGGCAGCCAGCGTGCTACCGTCATCAACACCGACGCTGAGCTGGAGACTTTTTTAGCCCGGTTACCGCTTGCTGCCGACATCGTTCAACACTGAGGCTACAACACAAACACATCATTCCACCACATCCACCATCAAGCCCATCTGCCATGTCTTCATCCGGTTCTAAGGTAGCTCTGTCCGAAGGTCTACGAGTCTGTCATTTTAATGCGAACTCGCTTACGGGTCACATTAAGATGATCAGGCTTTTCTATCCACTCGCTCTTCATTCCACGTAATAGCTGTTACCGAGACCTGGTTGAGCGACAAGGTTACGTCTATCCCTTCACTGGATGACTACCTACTGTACAGACGGGACAGAAACAGAAACGGAGGAGTGTGGCCCTCTACATACATAAATCACTGACAGCTAGCGTTATTTCATCATCTGACAGTGAATGGTCTGGCAACCCAGGTAAGCCTGAATATCTCTTCTGCGAGATATCGGCAAAGGGAATCTCTCCGATCTTCGTGGGGGTTGTGTATCGTCCTCCTCACGCTCCATTCTTCCAAGACTCTAACTTTATAGACCAGCTAACGAACCACATGCACAGCTACTCCACGAAAGTCATAATGGGAGACTTCAACTCTGACCAGCTTTCTTCATCTGAAGATGCCAAGTTCATCAAGGCCTTCATTGATGAAAATTCCCTTTCTTTTGTCCCCTATGGTGCCACGCATCATAAACAGGGTTCGGATACCTGGCTTGACTTGTGTCTAATCGACGAGCAGGATCGCCTGCTGTCACACTGGAAGACAGACTCACCTTTCATCAATGGAGATGACCTTATCACGGCCGCTCTCGGCGTACAGATTCCACGATACGTACCTAACACATACTCCTACAGAAACTTTAAGGGAATCAACGCCGAGAAGCTAAGGGACTTTCTTAGCGCATGTGACTGGTCATCCCTCACCGCTTCATCACTTGACGAATGCATCTCTACACTTAACGCTAACCTCACTAACGCCATTAATCATCTCGCCCCATTACGGACTATAACACCTAGAAAACAACATCACCCGTCGTTCACCACGGCTCTTCGTGACCATGTATCTGAGAGGGAGAGACTTTACAGGCGTTTCAGGGACTCCAGGCTTGATTCAGATCTCCGCTTATACAGACTAGCTAGAGACAATGATCACAAACAGGTCGAGGAAGCCAGGCTGAATTATTACTATTCACGCCTGTCAACCTTGACTGATGTTGCCGAGATCTGGAGAGAGCTGGAGAAACTTGTAATTTCTGCCACTAAGGCCCCTTTGCCACCTCACTTTAGCACAAATGAACTCAACAAGCATTTCAGCTCGATCTCCAATGATCCATTATCTCCTGCTGTTGAGGAGTATCTTCTAACCCTGGAAAGTCTTGACCTCCCGGAACATTTCGAGTTTGGCACCATAACGGAATCGGACGTGTTGGCTGCAGTATCGCACTTCGACACCCAGGCCAGGGGAAGCGACGGCATCCTTCAGGTTGTTATCTCAAAAGCACTGCCAGTTCTCGCTCCTCTACTATGTCACATTTTCAACCTGTCTTTAAGCGAAACCCGTTTCCCATCTGCCTGGAAATTGTCACTTTTGCGTGCACTCAACAAAGTCAGTTCACCAACAGCCCTGACTGACTACCGTCCGATTTCACTTCTCTGCTTTCTTTCCAAAGCCCTGGAGTGGCTGGTGCACAGGCAAGTCTCACAATACCTTGAATCAAGGCTCTTACTAGACAACTATCAAACAGGCTTCCGCACTGGCCACAGCACTCAGTCTGGCCTAATTAAGCTAACTGATGATGTCAGGGTCGGGATAAACAAAAAGAAAGTGACACTCCTTCTACTCTTTGATTTTAGCAAGGCGTTTGACACTGTATGTCACGTCCGGCTCCTGAGGAAGCTATCCACTTTCGGCTTCTCTAAGCAGGTTATCCGCTGGTTTGCCTCCTATCTCACTGGGAGAGAGCAAGCCGTCGTTGGTGACAATAGCGAGCGTTCTTCTTCGCAGCGTCTTAATATCGGCGTCCCGCAGGGCTCCGTCTTAGGTCCCCTGCTGTTTGCATTGTACATCAACGACATCGGTTTCTGTCTAGACTCCGATGTTTCCCATCTTATTTACGCGGATGAGTTGCAAATTTACAGTCATTGCCACCTTGAGGAGCTCGATTCTTTATCAAACAAGATGAGTGCTAATGCCGAGAGGATAATGGGCTGGGCTGCGCAAAACAAGCTTAAACTTAATGTTACAAAAACCAAAGCAATTGTCCTGGGCTCCCCATACTACATAAATCAACTTCCCTCAACAGCTAACACTTTCATTGATATCAGGGGTGCCCAGGTCAGCTTTGAATCCTCAGTGCGTAATCTGGGACTGGTGCTTGACTTTAAACTCTCGTGGAAGGAGCACGTTACACAAGTACCAATCTCAGATTGCGCCAACATCTCGTGCAAGCAATCCTATTTCCGATCATCGACTACTGTTCTCTTGTATACTGTGACTTGACGCAGGAACTTGACTTAAAACTACAGAGGCTCGTGAATACAGGAATCCGGTACAGCTATGGTGTAAGGAGAGATGAGCACATCTCCCCTTACAGGCGGGAGCTGTAGTGGCTAACCACTGACGGACGGAGGAAGTACTTCACAGTCAGCTTCCTTCGTAAAATGTTTAACTCGGTCGTACCATCATACCTACTGGCCTTTTTTGACTTCCGCGTCTCGCTCCGGCCTGTGAGGGGCGAGGTGACACCTCTGGAAATACCTGCCTTCGCGACTGAGACGCTGAGGAACTCGTTTCATATCAGCGCCTCATACTTATGGAATAGCCTGCCATCTCACATCAGAAACATCTTCAGAAAACTTGCTAAAGGTTACTACTTTCAACTCGAAAACACACAACTCATACACACTCATGCACACGCATACACCTACTCATTCTCGCGCTATTCATTTTCACCATCGGTACACTTTTACACTATACATAATCTAAACAAATAAAAACTATCTAATCTAATCTAATCTAATCGCTCTCTCTCTCTCTTTCTCTCTCTCTCTCTCTCTCTCTCTCTCTCTCTCTCTCTCTCTCTCTCTCGCACTCACGGATGATTTCAGCGCTCTGTCGCAGCAGATCTACATTTCGCGCTTGCAACACTCTTTCTGAGAATCCTCTCCCCTCACTGGTCTTCCTCGAGCACTTGACGATTCCTCACTGGTCGGCGATTCCCTCGAATTCCCTTGTCTCCACGTCGATGTTCTTCTGTTCTCCAACTCGCACAAAAACAGAAGAAAATCGCGATTAATAATAGCAAAATGCAATTATTATTTGTCTCAAAAAAAGCGGCCTTGCGACGGACATCGTACCGTTGCAATCGATGGTGGCTTTTGTAAAGGAACAAGAATGATTATTAAGTATATAAAAAAACTTATATTAGTTGGACAAATTATTACTGGTAAATATTCTGGTAAAATCATTTTATTTCCATTACTTGACCATTGTAAGATGAGATTAAGTTTTGCTATGACTATAAACAGATCTAACTGTCAATCTTTTAACATAGTTCGAATATATTTGCGCACTACAGTATTCAGTCATAGTCAAGTATATGTTGCTTTGTCAAAAAACATCGGGAAATAACTCGAAGTTATTTTTAAGAAAGGAGTCTATTTCCGAGCAAGATGAGGATTTATTGAAAGATAAAAAGAAACGAAGAAAACCGAACCCTAATACAAAAATATGTACAAAAAACATAGTATATTCGGAAATCTTGTTAAATTAATTTAATTTTTCACATGATAAATTATATTCGATTCATTCATACTCTTTAATACAATAAATATAAAAATATAATTATAATCAATCTTTAAAATATTATAATAATAAACACGATTAACTGATCCAGTTATCGCCAAAGTCTACAAATATTTCGATGAAAAATAATTAGAAAGAAAAATAAATAAATTCTTATATACACTGGTCATTTCTTAATTTCGTCATTGCCATCATTAGTTCTAAGTATACACATAGATGGCCTAATTATAAATAATAATTGTTTGGCTGAGTTATCGCATTATAAAATTTAAACATACAATATTGATTATTTAGCTATGTTATCGTTATTTTTTTATTCCTACATATAACAATAACCGCTTGATTGAGATGAATTCAAAAATGTATTACCAACAATAGTTATAATATTAGCTGTGTTATTATTATTATCCGCATTGATCCTCTATAACTATAAAAAGCTTTAATATAATCTGTCTGAAGTAAATACTGTATATTATACTGTAAATTTACTTAGAAAACTTGTATCTTCTTGTAGACAATGTCTAGGTGCCAGGATGACCACCATGTCGACGCGATGTCGTCTACAAGGGAGAGCACAACTTAAACATTAAATATGCTAAAAAATACTTCTGACTTCCTGTATATGATGTTCAAATGCCTGGGTGACGACCCCCAATTCGACGCAACATCGTCTACAAGGAAGAGCACCACTTAAACATAAAATATACCGAAAACAACTTCTAGCTTCATAGACGTTGTTTAGGTCAACGAGACATCATCAACAAAGAAGAGCGTCACTTAAACATGAAGTATACTAAAAAATACTTTCTAATTCTTGAAGACAATGTCGAGGTGTCAGGATGGCCCCCAGCACGACGCGTCATCGTCTACAAGGATGAGCATTGTATGTAAATCAAATGTACTAAAAAAATTGTAACTTCTTGTAGAGGATGTCTATGTGATAGGACGACTCTCTGATCGGCGGGACATCGTCTACAAGGAGGAGCATCGTATGTGAATCAAATGTGCCGAAAAAAATTGTAACTTCTTATAGACCATGTTCAGGTGTCAAGATGACCTCTTGGTAGAGCACTACTTAAACATGAAATATCCCGAAAAATACTTCTGACTTCCTGTAGACAATGACCAGGATGACCCCCGGGTCGAGGCGACATCATCTAAAGAGAAGAGAGTCACCTAACCATAAAGTATACTGGAAAATACTTTTTGTAACACGCGAACGATTTCTGCGTTTTTTGTACCTATTAATAGAGCCTAAAGTGACTCTTTTTTGACCAGCGGGCAAAAAAATGTTTTCTTCCACACGCCGGAATGGCCACTTTTTGCGCCTGAAAATTGGTGCAAAAGTAGCATATTTTTCCCGTAAACTTGTTTGTGGGGCAAAAGTAAAATCAGCGAGGCAAAAGTAAAATAGCGGGGCAAAAGTAATTTTTTTTTTTTTTTTTTTTATGAATGAAACCAAAATATAACAAATATGTCGACTTCGATTTTTAGAGATAAATAGTAGTCATTTCAGTCGAGAGTGGAATAAAGTACTATACGCAACAAGGATCGAAAACTCGCTTCGCTCGGGCAGTAAACGCACCACCCTCGTGAAAAATCTTCTCGCTCGGGCAGTAAACCCACCAGCGGGAAAAATCTGCTACTTTTGACCCTTGTTGCATAATGTACTATTAGCAGGGTCACCTCACTCCTAACGTTGCTCGGTTGATGTTAGGTATAAATGTTCACAGCTCCAAGAAAAATTTAATGAAAATGATATTGTAATGATATACAGAAATAATTAACAGGTTGCGCGAGTATGATTATTTTTCTGTGCATCAAAGTAAGTCGAGTTTATAACAATATTTTTGCAAACATAATATAACACAAACTCAAAATTGTTATGTTCAATGATGGGCTCAGTTTAATATTTATGAAACAGGCATGGTAAGATATGTAGTAAGTACACAAGAATTGTTTGTATCTGATCAATATATTATTCAAGTTTTTAGTTAGCAATTATTTGATGCAGAAATTAATTGATCCCTACAATTCTGTGTTTGTTATATTATGAATAAAATAATATTGTAATATTACTATAATATTGTATAACTTATATTATTTAATATACTATAATTTACTTTATTTGATTGATCATATTTCTTTTTAGATCTGTAATTTTGTTTCAATCGAAATTATTATGTTACATACTATTATTGACATGCACTGTAATGTAGAATAAATCAAACTCAGCTAACCGTTTACTTTACATTGACAATTTTTGAATCATAATTGATTGTATGTGATCGAACTATGTAAAAAATTACATTAATTGAAGTTTCTCATTAAGTTATTTTTTATATATTGCAACCGCGTAATTGGATTAATACGGACAATTATATTATTTGCACGAAAAAGATACGAGAGGCTTCATGGCACACTGGTACGTTAAGCCCTATATAATATAGAATATACCTATCTAATATTTATCAATGCAGTCCGCGCATGCGTACCAATATGTATAAATAGCCGGGGAAATTGTTTTGATTGCTCAGTCTGCTCTGGCCTTTGAAATTTGAAGATCTTCAATTTTTATTTTGCTTTGTATTGTCATATTTGCTTTGGTCCTGTATATAGTTTTTAATTTGAACTTTTTGTGCTACAAACTTGTTGTGACTGTCGACTTTATGGGTTTCAGTGGAGAAGCACTGTTTGCTTCGGCGATCGTTGAGACGGGTCTGAAATTTTTACCCTTAAGTCTATGTTGTTACACAGTTTATAGGACTTCAAAAAATTAAAATGAGATAAGAATTATACTAATAGATATAAATATGTCAGTTATTGAGTAAAGATATGAATGGCTTTACGACACACAGTAATATTTAAATAACCCGAAATCAAGGCCCAAAAATTTTAAGGTTATAAATTTAAAGATCTAAAACTGTTAAGGCCCAAAAATTTGAAGGCCCAAAATTATATCCTAGATGTTAAGTTATTGGGAAAAGATGTGAAAGGCTTCACGGCACACGGGGACATTAAGCACTTTTATATAATAGTAGATTTTTGCCCGCTTATTAAAAATGCTCAAATCTTCTAAGCTCGCGTGAAATTCAAAAAGTGCAGTTTAAACGCGAAAATCAGTACATGTGTTACATAAGATATGGTATGCACCAAGGGCTAAGCGGGCTTTTTGGCATCGTGTGGTTGTAGTACTCGTCTGCGGCTCGTAAACGCCCTCGCCTTCGGCTAAGGCTAACTCGCCTTGACTAGTACTGCAAAATCCACAAGCAGCCTAAAAAAGCCCACTTTACGCCCTTGGTACACAATATACTATTTGAATTTTTGTAGGCAATGTCCAGGTGCAAGGATGACTTCCTGATCTACGGGATATCGTTTACAAGAAAGGGCATCAAATACAAACCCAAATGTATAAAAAAAAAAAAACGTATGTATATCATATCGTTTAAATAGTCCTTATCATGATTATCCTCAGCATCATCTGATCTGGACCAAATCCGGAAAATTTTATTTAGCATTTTTATACATCTAAACTTGTACTATAAGTGTATAAAAAGAAAAATTATATTTTTCTGTTTTAAATAAGAGATAAGTTTGCTTGTCCGTACGTACGTACGGACGTACGCTACTTTGCTAATGTTTATTGTTAATGTTTACTAAAACAAATTATTCAATAATTACAATATAGGCGTTTATATGCAAAAATTACAATCGAAGTTGGAAAATCAATTTTTGTTAAGTGGTCAAGCCTGGGTTAAATCCTGCAAAAAAACAAAAACATATTCTTCTTACCAAAAAATTTTTGATTTGATGTTATTTGAAAAAAAAAATTCACAAAATTTGTTGCTAGCTGTATTTGATTTATATTTTTTAGCAATGTCTCTCGATCGGCCCGAGGGGGCATGTTTAAGGTACATTTTAAACCCGGATAGAGTAAAGAAGACGGTCCGGATCTTTCAAAATGCCGTGGCAAGTGACTAAAAACATTTATTTATATAGTGAAACGTCATGAATTTTGGTCAATGATTTTGCAAGGTATATATATGTTTTTTTTCGATAAAAATGGTGTATATTTTATATATTTTCACTAGAAGTTTTTTTTTCAAATTACATCAAATCAAAAATTTTTTGGTAAGAAGAATATCTTTTTGTTTTTTTGCAGGATTTAACCCAGGCTTGACCTCTTAAATATTTTCATGAAATATTGACATGTTTACAGAAAATATCGCTTTCCAAAATAAAGAATTTTAATATGTAGAAGACTTTATTTTCATAATCTTTTGATATTGAAAAAAATGATAAAGTTAATGTATCATACATTCTAATCAAATTCTCTCGCAAATAAAACACCGCAATCATAATAATTAGTCCGATACTGTACTTGTTAAAAAATATTCATAAATTATCTTTATTTGGAAACAGCCTATCAATAACAATTTTATGATTATCATAAAGACATTTTTTGTAAATATTATAAAAACTTCGTATTACATGGTCTTTGTACCATAAACCAATTCAGTGTCTATTTGTACTTGAACCAGAAAAAAGTATTTCAATATATTCTTTATATCTATCAATAGGTTGAATATTAGACAACCTCGGAAAATTAACTGTGTATTGCATATAAAAAATCGAGTAAAATTTTTAAATGTTTAATTCGAGTATATGGTTATCATTTAATTGACTTTTAGAATCAGAATAATTTCCAATTCCTTCTTAAATAAGTACATCCGTAGTATCATAAATTGTCGTACAACAGCAAATAATCTATTTTTTATTTTCACTTTGATCATTTCATCATATTCCTGCACTAATTAATTGGTTTAAGTGATTTGCAGCATACATTTTTTTACCTCTTTTTTAAAGCAATGTCACATTGACAGTGACGAATTAACGTAGAAAACTATAAAATTTTACTGCATAACAAAATCGCGTCAATGTTCTCACCAGTGATAAATAACCATATGCATAGATAACTTTTTTAATAATATAAAAATTTCATGTTGCTTACTAGATAATAATGAGATATTATATTTTTATATCTGTTTACTAAAATTTTAGCGTCTTTATTTTCATCATAATCAGTAATTTAATTGTATCTTTAATTTGTATCTGTTAAAAATAATGTGAACGTGATACTGTGAAAAACAGTTTGAAAAAGGTGACCTTATTAGTGCCGCATATTGTAGACAACAAACGCAAAAATACAATATGAAGTCGTATTTCAAGTATTTAGTGGACACAAGAGCTAACAGTTCGTAAATTTAAAATATGTGTAGTAAGTAATCATAGAAATGTGTTTATTCATGCATCATAACATATTGCGTATGAAATATATTTAGTTCTAGTGTACGTTTTTATTGGCAAAAGTAAATAAAAGGTTTAATTATCCTAGATTTAATGTTAGGTACAGCAAAACCATAATTCCGTCACTGTACAACTTGAGGTTTCTGGGCGAAAAACTTAATCAAGTGATTTTCATAAGCTTCTTATTAATCCAACTTTACACTATTAAGAGAGTTTTGCAGAGACCGGAACAAATGATAGTCCGACGGGGCAAGGTCCGGGCTATACAGTCGATGCATCAATACTTTCCAGCCACTCCCTTAATTTTTGACGAGTCATTAAAGATATGTGCGGTCTAGCATTGTCGTGATGAAAGACAACGCCTTTTCTATTGATCAATTCTAGCCATTTTTTTCGATCGCCTGCTGCAATCGGATTAGTTGTTGACAGTAGACAGTCGAATTAATAGTTTGTCCAGGTTCGAACAGCTCATGATGAATAATATCCTTCCATTCCCACCAAACACTCAGCGATACCTTCCTCTGCGTCAATACGGGCTTAGCAACTGTTTGTGAAGCTTCTCCGGGCTTCAACCATGATCTCTTTCGTACATTAATGTCATACGTGATCCATTTTTCATCGGCCGTAATTATTTATTTAAAAAATGACTCGATTTCGTTTCGCTTCAGCAAGGGTTCAAAAATAGAAACTCGGTCCATTAAATTTTTTGACGTTAATTCATGTGGAACCCAAGTATCGAGCTTCTTTTTGTATCCAGTCTAATGTAAATGGTTCAAAACTGTTTTATGGTCGATGTTTAGTTCCATAGCGATGTCGCGAAATAAAATATGTCGGTCTATCTCGATTTTTCCAAGAATTTCATCGACTTTTTCAACGGTTGGCTGATTAGGGCGAGGTTCATCTTTAAAATCGAAGTTTTCGGAACGAAATCGAGCAAACCATTTCTGACACTGGCATTCACTTAAGCACTGATCACCATAAACACTGCACAATTATCGGTGAGCCTGCGCTACAGTTTTCTCTTTTCGCAAGTAGAAAAGCAAAATGTGACGAAAGTGGCCTTCTGGAATCTCCATTGTCAAAAGCACAATAATTTTTGAATCAGTAAACGAATGACGCTACTTTGTACTCTAGAATATTCTATAGACTTTAAACGTCTAAACATGCTATAGTGTGACTTCATTGAATCAGCATTACTGTAGATATACAACTTTAACGCCATCTGCTTTTAATAAGAAGATGGAATAAGCAATATGTATGATAAAAATTACTATGAATACTATGTCATATGCGTTGAAAAACGTGTAGCTAAATTCAAGTATAAATTATTTTACCCAACGGCTGAAATAACCAGTTATATACACTGGACAATGAATATCTATGATTTGTCATATTTTGATTTGATCAAATAAAACATTATACTATTATATTCTATTTCTGAAATAAAAATTATTAGTTCTTAAAAGTTTACAAATTATTTGAAAAATAATTTAAAATTAATTTTAGGATCTTGTATAAGTAATCTCTAAAATAAAAGGAGAGATATGAGAATGGTATCAAGGCATGTGAAAAGGGGAACGGAAGTATAAGGTGGAAGGGAGCTTTCTGGGCCTTAAAAAATAACTTAATATTTAAATAAAAATTTTGATTATTTTTAAAAGGAATTAAGCAGCTACGAGAATATAGAGAAAAGGACAAGACTTATCAATTACATAAACATTTATATAATGCACAAAAATAAATACTTACATTTAATTTGTTGTAAATTAATATCGTAAGAGTCGTTTTCGTTACTAATTTCGGTATGCGATTCCTGATATCGAATAATTTGAGATAAATTATCATTCGTAAAATTTTCAGAAAGATTCTGTATTTTGTCTTTGTTTTTAAAAGAATCTTGTTCATTGTTGCTTACTGATTCATCCTCATCAGAGTCACTCAAACCATACTTAGAAAAATGGTCTACCTTAAATACCCATGATCCGGTTTCTGGTCTATACTCAAGGAATTTCGTATCATGTTTAGCAGATACTTTTCTTAGTTTTCCTTCGTAATCCATATCAATTAAACGCTTTGGATCTGTTATAGGTTCATGAGAAGATTTATCATGAGGCCAAACACGATCTAAAGTGACTTGAGCTTTACGGTTAAGACCTTTGCCAATAGGTGGTTTTATTTTATCATCAGGGTAAATAATTACTTCCTTATGTCTGAAGTGAACTAAAAAAAAACATAAAAAATAAGTTTTTAATTACAAATCTACAAACACAAATTTGTCAATTTAATGTGTTTATGTGTATAATTAGTAAGTGCGTGGTCACATTGATTAAACATATTTACTAGATGGTAAAGGAAAATCTTTGTTAAGGTAAGAACTCACAAAGAAAGGTACTTGAGGTTTTTTTTTATTTTAGGAGTAATTAATATCTACTCTAGCGAGCTGACCAACTGTAGCAGTAGGTATGGCAACATAACCTAGAATGCAGTACTTTTCTCGTACTTTTCGTTTGTTTTAAGTCGTCAACCTGATGTTTTTTTTATAACTAAATGTCTTTTATCAACGGAGTGGAAAATATTCGTCATAAGAAGGCAAAGATCTGAGATGTGTTTATGACCCAATGGGTTGCAACCCTTATTTTATATATATAAAAAAAATATTTTTCTTTTTTTTTCTTTATAAAAACCAGGATACAAGCTCAACAAATAAAAGAAAAGCGTTTCCACATACTCCATTGAATATTTTAGTTGACTAGTTTTAGGATTTTTTTAGCAACCATCCTTAAATACCGTAAACAACCCCTTAAAGTAATAAACCGTGTGAAAATAATGAAAGATCAGCAAAATTCAGAGGTGGTTTTCACCATTCGAAAATGGATATCAGCACAAAAAAAAATACGTATCCTTTATTTTTTTGAGTACAACAATAACTTATTAAAATCGGTGTGGTCGGATTGGGAGATTTCCTTGTTAGTCGGTATCACGTTACGAGAATGGTATAATTTACTGAAAACTGGAGTAGAAGTTGCATCGTTTTATTATAGAAGAATTTACCAGGATGCAAAAAATTATTACTATCAGTTTTTTCAGTGTAGAACATTTTTGTAGGCATTAAGAAAGTGTGCAGGATATTTTTTCGTGAAAAATATACTTGCGTTAAATTTGTTTGCGGCTTAAAGTACAGTAATTTTTGTGCACAATTTATCTGACGTTCAATTTTTTTCAAACTTTTTAACTTTAACAGGAATTTTGTCTTGACTTCTTCATACTTTGGCAATAAAGTAGGGAATTCAAATGTGAGAACCAACCCGAGGGGAAAATCAAAATAATGCTCCTCATCCTCCATTTAGAAATGTTTCATTCCTGGTTTGGGACCTTATCAAGCCTTTCATTGAAAAAAATACATTAAAAAAGTCAGTACATATAAATAATAATTTTGTAGATATTGCACATATATAAGTGTTATTACCAGTAAATTACATTTTTTAATATCTAGTACAACGAACAAATATAGTTTATGAAATATGTTGTAATAGTTGTTAAGCTGCCTATATCGGCCAAACGAAGAGAAAATTGGAAAAAAAGAATTGATGAACAAAAAAAAACACCTGCCGACAAAATATTACCCATACTTTAACACATTAAAAATTAAAATGGTTACAATTGGTTTGATTTTGATAACGTAAAAATTTTAGATAGTGAAAGTAATAGATGTAAAAGGCTAATTTCAGAAATCTTCTTCATTAATATGCATAATCATACTACTATTAAACAAGAAGATTTCCAATTTCTAAGTAAACAGTATATTAGAATTAAAAAATATTTTTAATAACAAAGTTTATAATTCTAATTCTAAATAATATACTGATTTTAAATATTTCTTTTTTAATTTACAACTTTAAAATCTAAATAAAAATCTTAACATTATATTTTATGATATTAACAATTACAAAGTGTGATTGTTTGGGTCGTAGATTAAAATTTAAATTATAACGTCTTTCAGCCGATATTAGTGGTGCGCACAGTTCTCTGCACTTACATATCAACGCTCCTAGAGAAGACTAGCATGCGTTTCGGCACAGCCGCGAACATCAGCACCGAAAAATATTTTGTGACGAAAACAAGCAGCCGAGTTTGCGGCGAAGCCTTGCTCGCTAAGAAACCCGTGCGTCGAATAGTAGCACGTGTTGCGAGTTCGACACGAAAACAAAAACTCTCTGTTTTCCATGCGGCAAAAACTAACACCAAAACTGGGTTTCAGACAAACTAAAGCACGCTATGTCATCTATGCGCCAAAGAATAGCGCGTGAACCGAGTCGCTTCGAATTCTAGTACGTTTGCCTGTAATCCTTAACACGTGGGATACATTTTACGTGGATCGCTACAAGGCTCAAATGGTCCTCCTCGTTTTTACATTGCAAATGCCGCATTATATACAAAACATTGTAGAACACAATTTATTATGCAAAAAATACCAATTTAAATGAAATTTGAATAATAAAAATCAAATAAGATTTATATTTAAAAATATTTTTTTATAATCGAATCTTGATTCCAGGTATTCCCAGAATATTAACTGAATTTCGTCCGATTTTAATCATTCGAATTTCATTTAAATTGTTGTTTTTATATTAAAATGTAATATAATAATAATATACATGTATATAATATAATAATAATATACATGTAATGTAATATAATATATAATCTTTGGTGTATGATTAAATGTAAAAACCGCTACCAACTTCATTAACAGTATGCTTTTTCCAAGAGATGTGATGATTAAAAGAATCATCACATAAAATTTCTAAAATGAGAATCCATTTTAAAACCTGTATCGAACTTTTATTTTTGTCGATACTAGGGGCATACAATGCGATTTATTGCACGCGGAGCGTGCGCAAAATCGACTGTTCATAACACGTGCATAAAAAAGACCATTTTCGGCGCCTATAAAGTGGACCGAAAATAGGATTTTCCGAGCGTCAGACAAAATGTAGAGCAAGAATCCCTAGTCATAATACATGTATGAATTAATCCATTTTCGCTCCCTATAAGGTAGAACAAGCCTACAATAATTTGAGAATCGGAAATCAAGAGGAGCGAAAATGGTCGTTAATACGCCAATAGAACAATTCAGACAACTGTTGGACCAAATAGTACAGGATGCTGTATAAAGAAAACCGGTACTAATAGCAGGCGATTTCAACACCTGGGCAGTAGAGTGGGGCAGCCAAAGGACGAACGAAAGAGGACAAGCGCTATTAGAAGCATTCGCCCTCCTTGACTTGGTCTTAGTTAACCAGGGATGTTCTTACACATTTCAAAGAGGAGACGCAGAGTCCATCATAGATCTCACGTTTGTCAGCAGCTGCTTAATTGGCTTAGTTAGATTGTGGATGGTGAGCGATCATTACACAAACAGTGACCACCAAGCTATAATAATGAAGATAAGGATATCAAAACAAAAATCCAACGGGAGGGCAACGAAATAAAGAGTCGGCTGGAAAACGAAGGATTATGATAAGAAGACATTCCTGCTGGCTCTAAAAGACATACAGCTGTCTGGATCTGCAAATGATAAGGTCGAGCAGGTAATGGTAAATATAACCCAAGCCTGCGACGCAACGATGTCAAGGAGAACTCCCAACAATAAACGACAGCCAGTATACTGGTGGAATAAAGAAATCGACTCAGCCCGCAAAGAGTGTCATCGAACCAGAAGGCGGGAACAGCGGGCTAGGAAGAAATACTACAAGACTGGTCGTGGTAAAGAAATAGTAGACACCCTAAATAAAAAAATTAAGAATGCTAAACGGATACTCAAGAGGAAAATCCGAGAGAATAAACGACGGTGCCTGAAAGAGTTAAAGGACAAGGTTAAGCTGGACCCCTGGGGGCTACCGTACAAAGTAATAATGAAGGCGATAAAGTGAGGTTATATCCCCCCTCCTTAAAGCCCGGAATTGCTGAATCGTATTGTGTCCACACTGTTTTCCCTTCAACTGGAAGTAACAGCTATACCTGAAGCGAAGGCGAATGTCGAAACCATTCCAGCAATCACCACAGAGGAATTACTTGCTGCATGCAAAAGAATTGGGAACAACAAGGCTCCAGGCCTGGATGGCATACCCAATATTGCATTGAAACAAGCTATACAAGCACGCCCTGATGTCTTTGTGGACTTGTACAACTCATGTCTTGAAAAAGGGACGTTTCCTAAGAACTGAAAAATGCAACGCCTAGTACTACTATCAAAAGGAGATAAGGCACCTGGAGAAGCTGCCTTATACAGACCACTCTGCATGCTGGACACCCCGGGCAAGATATTAGAGCGCATAATCGGCGTTAGAATGGACCAAGTCATTGAAAAACCAGGCGGACTTGCGGAATATCACTACGACTTCAGGAAAAAACGCTCCACTCTTGATGCCATAAGCTTAGTAGTTGACACCGCTAGAACTGCAACAAAAGGAAAAAGATGGACAGGAGGATACAAGAAGTACTGTGCTATTATTACACTGGATTTTAAAAATGCGTTTAACTCAGCCAGCTGGGGCAAGATACAGGAGGCACTACGTAACAAAGAGGTACCCGCATATATAAGAAGGATTATGTCTGACTACCTGAAAGACAAAACCCTTTTGTATGACACAGAAAACAGCACGAAAACGTATCAAGTGACCAGAGGGGTCCCACAAGGGTCAGTGCTCGGCCCACTGTTGTGGAACATTATGCACGATGGCGTACTTAGGCTAGAGCTACCCGAAAGTGCAACAGTTGCAGGGTTTGCAGATGACATTGCAGTAGTGGTAGTAGCAAAGCAAAAGGAAGAGGTGACGGAAATCGCTAACGAGGCAGTAAGTACAATCCACGATTGGCTAAAGCAGACTGGACTTGAGCTTGCTAGCCATAAAACGAAGACTATTCTTATATCCAGTAGAAAGAAAATAGAGACAATAACGCTGTCAGTGGACGGACACGAAATAAACTCTCAGCCGACCATTAAGTACCTGAAAATCACCATAGACGCCAGACTAACGTTTGAGCAGCATCTTCAGAGGGCAAGCAATAAGGCAGCAAAAGTCGGTGCTGCACTATCGCGACTAATGCCAAATGTAGGTGGGTAGGTGGGCCAACGCAGGGCCGAAGGTTACTCCTAGCCAGTGTAACTATATCAATTATGTTATACAGTGCCCCAATATGGGCAGACGCTATGTTGTTGAAGTCCTATGCACAAAAGCTGTCAACAGTTTATAGAAGTGCATTGCGGGTCGCTTCTGCCTACCGAACAGTATCAGAAGATGCAGTGTGCGTTATTTTAAGTATGCCGCCTATTGACCTCCTAGCAACAGAACGAAAGAATATATACGAAGAAAACCGGCGTGGTAACAATACTAAAAAGGAAATTTGGAAATCCGCAAAGGAACAAACCCTACCTGAGTAGCGAAGACGATCGTACCATGTATTGTTGGCTGGACCAATATACGACATGGGGTAGTGAATTAGTACCTTACGCAGTTTTTGAGCGGACATGGGTGCTTTCGAGCTTACCTACACCTCTTCAATATAGAGGATAATTCAAATTGCCCAGTATATTTGGAAGCAAACGAAGATGCGGAACATGCCTTCTGCAACTGTTCGCGATACAAAATGAAACGAGAGGGGCTCGAGCAGTACCTTCAGGCTAGGATGACCCCTGAGTCAATGATGACAGCTATGCTAGTGTCGAAAGATGGCTGGTGCGCATTAAACATCTACATAAGGACTATTATCAAGAAGGTTAGAAATGACGAAGAGAATAGAAGGGAAGAACATGGCAAAACAGCTGAGTAAAACTGTTGCTAGACGAAGGCCACTAGGTAATAGATACAAAACGCTCCTCAGACTGATGCAGAGGAACTTAGGTCACAGAGTTGAGCTATCACTCCCCTGCCCGATGCAGAGGAACGTAGGAGCTAGGGTTGATTACCTCTAACTGCTCCTCAGACCGATGCTGAGGAACGTAGGTAACTGAGTTGAGTCTAGACTCCCTAACACGATGCTGAGGATCGTAGGTGTCGGGGTTGAGTCAGTCCAGAGGATGGCCGGTGGATGCTGCTCGAATTAGACGACCGGACGATGCTGCAGGACGATACAGAATGAAGAAAAGGAGTTGATCCTGAACCCCTAATCACCTTGGTGGATGGGGGATGTACGGAAATGTCAAACTTCAAAGGAGAAGCTAAAAAAGGCTAGTTAACGGGCCCCACGGAAGTATTGTTCAACGATAATACCTGTGAGGATCCAGTGTTAAAAGGCCACTTGTGCAGAGGTTGCTCGGCCTACGCTACATAAAAAAAAAACGCATGAACATACACACACACACTCGCATACACACACACATGCACGGACATTTTCAAAAAATACCATTTTTCGACTAAAATTGTATCAAAAGACACTTTCCACGTGTTTTTACACAAACTACAAAAATTACTATTACAAGGCTTCCTTAGGAAGGAAGCAATTGCTAACAGTATTCTAATTTTGGTAAGATGTGTAATATAAGGCTAGATACTTCTTGTTCAGAAACTAGTAAAAGTACTGTGTTTAGAATTACTGTTGGAGCGGAAGCAATGGCCTACGGCATAAGAACAGAAGAACAGGCTGGAAAGCAACTGTCCAACGAGCTACAAAAAAATATTATAAAAAGTGGATTATTTATTGATAAAGAAATTTCTTATTTAGGTGCTTCTCTCGCAAAATAATTTCTCCCTTGGTTGATTACAGATATAGGGTGACCCAATTTAAACGGGCACCGCTCATAACTCGTCAGGGACAGCCACAATCGAAAAAATGGTAGAGACCAAAGTTGTAGGATATCGAAGGGGCAACCCGATGGTGACCTTGGATTTGACTTTGAACGCGTTTTTCAAGGTCATTTGAAGGTCAACTGTGGATTTTTAAATAGGAACCCCATTCTTTTATTGCGGGAATGGAAAGAGCGGTAAATTTTACGTTCAGAATGGTATGTTCGGTTGCGGCACTGAAGGTCATCGCAATGTCCTGCAGCCAGAATGAAACCCCGCCTACGTAATTCCTCTAGCAACGCCAAATTAAAAAAATTGGTAGAGACCAAAATTGTAGGATATCGAGGGGACAACCCGATGGTGACCTTGGATTTGACCTTGAACGCGTTTTTCAAGGTCATTTGAAGGTCAACTTTGGATTTTTAAATAGGAACCCCATTCTTTTATTGCGGGAATGGAAAGAGCGGTAAATTTTACGTTCAGAATGGTATGTTCGGTTGCGGCACTGAAGGTCATCGCAATGTCCTGCAGCCAGAATGAAACCCCGCCTACGTAATTCCTCTAGCAACGCCAAATTAAAAAAAAGTGGTAGAGACCAAAGTTGTTGTATAGGGGGGGGGGGGGGAGAATTGTGACCTCGAATTTGAGCCAGTCCTACAAGGTCATTTCAAGGTCAAATTATTTTTTTTCAAACTTTACTTTTACATTGTATCCGAGATGAAATCCCTTCTTAGATGTTCTCTGTCCAGCGGCCAAGACGCAAATGAGCCCTCGCTAGCGTCCAAACATAAGTCTCGCTATTCCCCGAATGATCCCTTCCGACGGTTAACTTGCGAATGACTCCTCTAGGTGGTCGCCACCTACCTACCCGAACTCCTGATGTGCGAAAAATAAAAATGGCTCCCGAAATAAGCCTTTTAAAATAAGTCCCGCGCTCAGTCTTGCCACCGCGACTCCGTCGAACCTTCCCCTACGACGCTTAACTCACGAATGATTTTCAAGCAGGCGCCCCGGCCCCGCGCCGTACCTGCCGCCCGAACTTTCGATTTGCAAAAATAAAAATAGCCTCCGAAAATTGTCGAAAGAGTCTCACACTCGGCCTTCCGCCAAAAATATTAACGAAAATTTTTATTAAAAAGCCAATCATCGATACAGAAAAAGATTAAGTAAAACATCGAACTATTGTAGAAAAACGTCAAAGTTTGATAAAAACGTAAAAAAATTATTAAATGTTTTCTTTTTAAAAAATCATAAATTGATAAACCGTAATGCCAAAATATGAATAGAATTTTACAATAAAAAGCCATCGATACAGAAAAAGAAAAAGTAAAACATCGAAGTATAAAGTAAAAAAGTTTTTATATTTATTTTACACACATTTATTATTTGAATCAGAAATAAATTGCATTATGTTTTTTTAAATAACGTTGTTGTTTTTCCATTTAATTTATTCATAAATTATTATTGTTTTAAGTATACATAGATATACATACATACGTATGTTTGTATACATATGCTATACACACATACATGTAAACACGCATGTTGAAAATACATATGTATAAGCAGAATTATAAAGTTTGTAATACATACCATGTCGTCACACAGATTATACATACAATTACTGGCAACAGTTAATATAATTATTTAGTGATAATTCCACTGTATAAATATTTTAATTCTATTAGAAATATTTTTGCAGCAGAAATTGGTAGGTACTTAAATTTTTTGCACTTTTCTATTAGATAAGTAATAATAAACAACCAACAACACTAAAAAATGTATGTTCATTATTTAAACTTGTACAATATGTAAGCTGTAAAATATTGTATTTAACACGATAATAATTAATTAATAACATACATATTAATATAAAATATTGCATCTAAAGTTATGTTAATGTAAAAAAATTTTTATCTAACGTAACAGAATATTTATTATTGTTAACAAATGAAGATTGTACTTTTTACATCATTTCATTTAATATTAAAAATAATACGAATATACATTTTCTATTAAAATTTTTGTATTAATGTCTTGTATAAAAAAAGTTCTGCAATACGTAATGAAGGTATTTCTTGAAGAATCAATTTACTTAAAATTAAAAAATGTTTGATATAATTTCAAGTCATAGCGATTATTCTAGAAAATATTGTTTAAGAGCTAAATATTCCGATTAATTACCCATATTTTAAATGTATGTATAAGTTTGATTTCACTTCATAAAATTTAATAAGTTAAAATAAATCTTTTACTAAAATACAATTTTAATTATTTTATAAGTTATCTATTAAAATTTACTTTTAACACTTTTGGAATTACAAAATATTTATTTATTATCTATTTCATAAAAGCTTCCTAATCAATAAATTATTTTATAATAAAAAATTAATAATTACTATTTGCAATTAAATAATTGTTTAAGTAGTTTTTTATTTATTATTTTTTGCAGAAAACAGTCTAAGTTCTAGTAATGCAGTAGAATTTTTAAATTTATTTAGATATTTATCGACTTCAAATACTAATTAAATAATTGAAAATATGTGATTTGAGTCATTTTTTTTATTTTTGTAATATTTATAATCTAAGTAAATATGCCGGACTATAGTCGAAGCGAAATTGTTGATATTTTATTGATTTTGGGAGAGTGTCGAAGAAATTATAATGCAGCAGCACAATTATATCGGAGGCGTTTCCCAAACAGAAATCATCATCCATCTCGAAGTACGATCCAGAGAATTGAACAGCGAGAGAGGCGAGGACCTCAAAGATCACGACAACGTCATAGAGTAATGACTATCGAGCGAAATGATCCACGAGTATTGGTGGTGCTTGCTATGATTTATTTAGATCCTCATATTTCAATTCGACAAATAGAAGTACGATCTGGCATCCCGAGAGAAACAGTGAGAAGAATAACAAGACTCCATCGTTACCATCCATATCATATTACTTTGACCCAAGAGCTAACAGAACGTGATTTTGAAAGAAGGTTACGATTTTGCCAATGGGCACAGGAAAGATTGCAAAACGATCCACATTTTTTCAGGTACGTCATGTTTTCCGATGAAGCCACTTTCCATAATACAGGTCAACTAAACCGACACAATTCCCACTATTGGTCCATTGAAAATCCTCATTGGACCCGTGCAGTCGATCACCAACATCAATGGAGTCTTGTAGTATGGTGTGGTATTGTTAATGGCTATCTAATTGGGCCTTACTTTTTTGACGGTAATGTTAACAGAGATAGATACCTCCATTTTCTGACAAATGAATTACCAAATCTGTTAGAAGATGTTAATATACAAACCAGAATGCGTATGTGGCTTCAACATGATGGTGCATCTGCGCATAGAAGTTTAGATGTTCAAGATTTTTTAAATCAAACATACCGTAATAGATGGATAGGTATTGGACGTGGTGAAGATCATGTTGAGTGGCCTCCACGATCCCCAGATCTCACGAGCCCAGATTTTTATTTATGGGGCTTTTTGAAAAACAGCGTGTATGCGGACGCCCCTACTACTAGAGAAAATATGATGCAAAGAATCATTAATACTTGCAGAGGCATACCAAGGCATGTGCTTCTGTCGACTGTTGGAAGCTTTGACTGTTGGAAGACTGTTTTTCATCGGCCGGGCTATGATTCTTGCCTTAATCGGCCGGTGTCTTCACGTCTTGCCTTCATCGGCCGGGCTATGATTCTTGCCTTAATCGGCCGGTGTCTTCACGTCTTGCCTTCATCGGCCGGATCAAAATGGGACCTGAAAATCCACCCTGCTACGTCCTCGTCGTGGGTCCTGGACATCAAGTTTTATAATGATGACAAAACGCAGGAAATGGTACGCTAAATGATTAAAATCTTTTCTTCTATTTTAAATTTACTACTTCGTTTAAAGTGCAACATTTTACACGCTTTCAGGATCCGGAGTCGAAAAAGTGGGTGCTGTTTGAAAAAAAATAATTTGACCTTGAAATGACCTTGTAGGACTGGCTCAAATTCGAGGTCACAATTCCCCCCCCCCCCCCTATACAACAACTTTGGTCTCTACCACTTTTTTTTTAATTTGGCGTTGCTAGAGGAATTACGTAGGCGGGGTTTCATTCTGGCTGCATGACCTTGCGATGACCTTCAGTGCCGCAACCGAACATACCATTCTGAACGTAAAATTTACCGCTCTTTCCATTCCCGCAATAATAGAATGGGGTTCCTATTTAAAAATCCAAAGTTGACCTTCAAATGACCTTGAAAAACGCGTTCAAGGTCAAATCCAAGGTCACCATCGGGTTGCCCCTTCGATATCCTACAACTTTGGTCTCTACCATTTTTTCGATTGTGGCTGTCCCTGACGAGTTATGAGCGGTGCCCGTTTAAATTGGGTCACCCTGTATAGTTTTGATATGTTCTAAAAAAAGTTGTCTGTACTTATAAGTCTGTTCGAGAACTATTGGTTCTAATTTGGAAAATATGTGAACGGAGGGCAGGTTTTTTGTAAATAATGTTTTTCTCTTTAAAATAGGAAAAATCAGGATACGGAGAGCAAGTTTTAGTGTCTTTCTTCTAAAATTGAGAAAATAAGTGTACTGAGGGTATCTTTTTAGAAATAATGTGTTTCTCTTTGAAATTAAAAAAATAAGGACACTGAAAGAAGGTTTTATTACGTTTTATTGTCTTCAAAATTAGAAAACTCAGGCTCCGGAGAGCTGGTTTTAGTGACTTTCTTCTAAAATTGAGAAAATATGTGTTCGGAGGTCATATTTTTGAAACTAATATGTTTCTCTTTAAAATTTTAAAAATTAGGGTACGGAGAGCAAGTTGCTAAAGGTGCTAAAGGTGCTAAAGATGCTTATATTTTATTTTCAGGAGAAATATGAAATACCTAAAAAAGTTCACTAAAATGGACTAAAATCTCAAACAATTAACTTTTAAAAAAGTAAAAGGTTAGGCGAGTTTGATATATTCCAAAAAAATAACAGATAAAAATACTGATCAATCAGACAAATGTGGCTGTCTCGGGGACAGCCGATAGAAGTGAATACTTAAATAGATGGTGTGGAATTTTGGAGAATTTTGAATAGTTTCGTTGTCAGAGAATCAAACGTATAAGAAGTAAGAAATGTACTAGTCTTCGCAACGGGACTGCAAATGTACTTTATAGTCTTCGATGCAAGGCTTCAAAATATATATACTATAGTCTTCGCGGCAAAACTGAAATAAATTAATCTTCGACGCAAATTCAAATGCGTCTTCGTTGAGTGCAAAGTACTAATCTACAAGGATATATTTAATTGTGACTTTTTTGATTAATTTTTATAATTTTTTGATTTAGTGATTTTGATGCGTAAATCGCCGCCATTTTCTTATTTTTTCAACTTAATCTTTGACAGAGAGTTAAAAAATCTTAGGTGAAGTAATCATTGATCAACTAGTAAATTTAGGATAGGCAAAATACAGAATACAAATAAAGAATTTATAATAAGAATAATAGTATCGTACAATATTTTATGACACAACGTGCGATGATCAGAAATTTAGAGAGTGTATTTTTGCACGGGCGTGCGGTAAATCGAGGGTTACGCCAGGGCATGTCATACAGTGATAATGTTTAGCGCAATAAGTCAATAATGTTTACCTGCAAACGTTTTGCGCATATTAAAAAAGTCACGGCGTCTAGTTGACGCAAAAAATTGAAGTACCATGAAAAGGTACCGCTATATTAGCGCATCCGGAATCCGAGAAAATCCGATAGCCGTTTGCAGCGTGTGTAAATAAGTGCCGCTGGTATGTAAGGGAAGAGCTGAGCTGTGCGAGCATGCTAACATGCGCGGCGAAGAGTCCGTGGTGGGGAGAAAGAGCCATGACCGTTTCATTTTATTTACTGGTGAACAACTAAAATTTTCTCCTTACGTATTTTATTATAACGTCACAAAAATACCATAAGTACAACGAAATGGTCATGGCAAGTTACGTAGTAAGTATCTTGAGAATTCTTCCCAATTAATCAGTATATAATTTAACTTTAAGTTAAGTAAGCCCTTTAGTGACCAAAAAAAAATGCTTCATTATGATTAAATATAATAAACTTGACTTTGGTTGATTGATCCCAGTTCTTGTTTATATGTTATTTCGTTGCGGAATATATCAAACTCGCCGTCTCAATTCCGACATTTTTCTTCTATCATCTGCAGTTCATAACCTTTTTTTCAGTTGTTTTCATTTTTCTTTTTCGTTAAGGATTGAAGATATCGTTATTATTTAATATGAAAGTAAATATCGTATTATGTATTACACTTTAGTACAGAATATAAATGTTATGATTATAATAATCGCACAATTTACATTATTTTATGAATGTAAATAAAAAAAATCTTTAAATAATATTATTTTTTTTTTGTTAGATTTTGTTAATATAATTAATACTGTCATTAAATAATTACAAAGATTTTGAAAACATTTTTTAACATTCAAAATGTATTTCTATATAATTATATAATTTTAAAGCCGGTCCTGTGTACTAGTGGCTATAATTACTGAATATTGAATATATACATTTGTACTTGACGGTAATTAATTTTTATAAATCGTTTTCGAAGTCCTGCTTTTGATTGGTTAGAATTTATTAATCTGGCAATCTTATTGGAGCATTTCTAAAACGTTCCACAAGAATTAACTATCATCGAGTGTACATCTAAGAGGTAACAACTAATATTTAACAGTATATTTAATAATGATACGTCAAATAATTCAGGAGATGTCGGCGCAAAAGTTTCGCAAATCCACCACGAAGTATTTTGTATGTTTAAACTTCTAGAAAAACAGAAAGTCCGATCGAATTTTTCTTTTGGTAGAACGATTCATTAAACTAAACACTACGGCGCTACAGACTCGGTTTTTCATTTGCAAGCTTCATTTGAAAAGTTTTATGTAAAATTAGATTTTAAGGTTGGCGCTGCAATCGCATGAGTACGACGAAGTACGCGTAAACATCTGTTTGTATTTCCAAGATTTTAGAAAAACAAAAAGTCCGATTGAAATTTTCTTTCGGTAGAACGATTCATTAAACTTAAGGTAGTTCACTCAAAAATTTATTTTCTTACAGATTGCTGCAATTTTGTAAATATATCCTATTATGTGCCCTCTATAACGTGGTAAAATTTTTTACCCCCAAGCGGTATGATTTTTTTAGATATCGAGTCTTGAAGTCGTGTATTTAACCATGGGAAGCATAGGCTAAGTCTAAATTTAGTGTACATTTTGTTTAATTACGAAGAAAATAAATCTTACATCTTTTTCAAAAACTAGATCATGATGTAAAATCATAATACAAATCAAGGAAATAAAAAAATAGAAAACAGTGTTTTTTGAGACGACATCCCCTTAAATATCATAACAATTAATTTGTTAATCGCGAGCGAAGCGATCGTTTTTTGCTAGTAATGATATTATAGAAATTAATTTGAAAATAAAAAAGATCACAGCTCCACAACAAATTACAAGATTGAGTCGGCCAATAAGTTTTAGAAAAGATTGGAAAGCTCGTGAATGGGAAAATTATGTTTTATATTATAGAGCCGTAATTCTGTCAGAACATTTAACCAGAGGTCATTATTATCACTGGCTTTTATTTGTAGAAAGTTTGTACATTTTACTCAAAGATAATATTCATGTGTTAAAATTAAACAAAGCGAATGAAATGCTACACGAATTTGTAGCTAACTTCTCAGAAGTTCTTTGATGAGAAAGCAATGAGTTACAACGTACATCAACTCTTGCATAAAGCCGAAAGTTTCTTAAATTGGGAACCACTATGGTGTCATTCAACTTTCTCTTCCGAGTCAGGAAATCACAATTTTTTAAAAGCTATTAGGTGCTCAAAGGGTGTTACCTCTTAGATAATTAGCTATATTAACATTAATCATGCTGCAACAGTTCTAAAAAAACGATCATATCCACATGTAAGTGTTTTAGTCAAGACTGCGCCGAAGATATTCTCAGTTCAAATGCACATAATTATTTTAATCTTTCTGATATAAGTTATTTTGGTAGAGGCGACAGTGTAAATGATTCCTTATTGGCAAGTCTGAATGTAGCAATAAATGCCAAATTATATTAAAAAATCGTAAAAGATGAATGTTTATATGAGGCATTTCGTAAATCAAAAATAAGGTTAAATAATTCATTAATTTTACTTAACGATAACAGATTTGCCCGAATAGATAAATTTGCAGTAGATTGAGAGAATTAAGAAAAAATTAACAATTTGTAATATTGTCCGAACACGACAATGTCTAAGTAAACATTATAGTATTTTACAAATAGTCCACAAGATTAAAGAGAATCCTACTGTTATATATACTACGGATATTAAAAGTATTTGTATTTCCATGAAAGTTCTTCGAAATATGTACATCTTGCCAATATCAAATATGTTACATTATTAATATCAAAAGAGCATTGTATATAGATGAAATATATTTTGTAATAAAAAATATACAAATTTACCAAATACTTATTTAGTACTCCTAACGACAAATAAACTTCCTGATACTGTTCTTATCTCTTCATCAATTAAAATTTTTATTATTAATGTACACTTATTTAAAAGTTATTAAAATTAGCAATTTACAATTTTAAAAATATATAAATAACAGTATAAATACCCTGGTAGAAATAGATATCAGTTTAAAGCTACAACATACCACGTATTACTAGAGATGGGCGAAAAATAGGTCCATTTTTCAACCAGCGATAAAACGCTTTCTCGGACATTTTTTACGCATTTATTGGAGTAAGAATAGAGTCATGCCGTATTACAAGGAATTTTCAAGCTTGTAAAAATAGATTTCACTGTCTAAAGCAAAGCACAGGGAATAGCTAGTTGATGGCTACGAAAGTACTACGCAAAATAAGTCGGGCCGAAAAAGTGAAAAAATAAGAAAATCACGAATATCTTCGTATGTCGTGCTTTTATAACTCTAATTGACTGTTAATTGTGTAAACCGTTTGGAAATCGATTAAAATCCGTAAGCCTCTTTGAAGTTATGACTAGGCTATTTCTCATAGCCATTTCATAGTTTCCAGCCCATTTTAAATATTCGAATTTCTACCAGGGTAAGATTCAAAAAGATTCTATTAATCTTCGCGAACGAGAAAATTTATTACTAAATATCGTCTTTTTGAATAATTATTTCAAAATAGCAAACGCGAATAATCTAGCATTATAACCATTATAATAATAAAAAAAAATAATAATAATAATAATGTTTAAAAAGTTTATTCAATTATAGCAAATATAAATTCAAAACATAATATTTTTAAATAATAAAAGGTTACATGATTTTCATCTAAAAATCATCTGCTAATTAAATTCGAAATTGGTACGCTTTTCCCTTGAAAATCACCTGGAAATTATCTGATTTTCACTGAAGCTGTTTCAGTAAAGAAGTTCCCAGGAGAGTCACTGGGCGGCTGCGGGGTTCGCCTCAGCGGCAAATACCGGTGCCTACTCGGGAACTGAAAATAGCAAGGTAAAGAAAAGAAATAGGCACGTTAATAGGAAGCTAGCCTCGGGGGCGAAGCTGAGTGCTTGGTGGCCTTGGAGGGGGAGGTTGATGATGCCCCAGACGGAGGCTATTTTCCAAGTTTCTTGGATAATTGCCACTAAATAGTCGTGTGGGAGGGGGGGGACCCAACTCAAGGCTATTGGGATGAGAGACCTCCGAAAGCTGGTCAGAGCGATGATCTACGCCCCTGGAGTGCATGCTCCAGATGTCGTGGTGAAGCGCTTGAAAAGGCAGAACACTACACTCACACTGGACTCCTGGGTGGTGGCCGAAACCAAAACGGTGACGGTTGGCACGAAGGGAAAAAAGAAGGAAGACGGCCATTTAGGTGCTGCTGGAAAGGACTGGGGTCGAGGCACTAAAGGCCCTTGACTTCAGACCTTTCTGTGGAGGCGGCAGGGCACATGTCGTCCCGTTCAAGGAAAGGACGAAGGAAGAGCCGGGACAGACGGAAGTAGAGGTTATGGAGATCGATCCCGGCCTTAATAAGGTAAACATAGAGGTAGATGCGGGTAGCGGTGCTCTCAAACAAGATCGGGGGCAACGCAACAGCGTGAACAATATGAATGGGGCCGGATCTGTACCGGACACCACCATAGAAATTACACAGATCAATCTGCACCATTGCAAGAGCGCGTCGACCGTTCTGGCTAGACGTATGGTGGGGGAGCGTACAAGTATTTGCCTATTCTAAGAACCTTGGATTCACAAAGGCAAAATCGCAGGCTTAAACGGAATAGGTACACTGATCAGCGGCAGTCCCGTCTCGACTAGAACGTGCCTTATTGTTAAGGGGCTTCAGATAGAGACGGTGCCAAAGTACTGCTCAAGGAATCTATGTACGGCTTGGGTAGGCTACAAGGGTATCGAAGGTGAGCGGAAAGTCATTATGATTGCCGCAGCATACTTTCCTTACGAGAAAGCGTGCCCACCAGAGAAAATGGTTACATTAATTGGAGAATGCGAAGCCGAAGGCACCAAGCTTATAATGAGTTGTCATGCAAACGCACATCACAATGTTGGGGCAGCACAGACTGCAATTCTAAAGGAGAAAGTCTTAGTGTTCTTGGAAGCAACGAATATGGACTTTCTCAATACGGGTAGCAGACCCACGTTCTGAAACACCGTAAGAGAGGAAGTCATTGACATCACCCTCGCCTCTAGGAACGTGTGGTTCAAGGTTATGGACTGGAGAGTTTCAAAAGAAGTCTTTATGTCGGATCACCAACATATCGTGTTCAGACTCGATGGACAAAGTACGCTCGATCAGCTCATAAGGAACCCTAGGAAAACAAACTATGCAGGATACAGAGAAGAACTTAAGGCTAAGATCAGTTGCTTTCCTGTCAAATACGGGACGGCAGAGGACATCGATCTCTGCAGTAGGATCCTAAGGGACATAATAATAAGTTCTTACGAGACCAATTGTGAACTTAGGCTAAAGAGGCCATCGAAGGGCGATCCCTGGTGGAATAAGTCACTGGGAAAACGCAGAAAGAAAGTAAGGCTACACAATCGGTCCAAGCACACAAAGAGTGACAAGGACAAACGGGCGTATAGAGCGAAGCAAAAGGAATATAAGAAGGAGATCGAAAAGGCCAGGGTAGAGGGTTGGAAGCGATACTGCAAAAGCTGAAGCACGTTATCAGGCACGGCCAGGCTGTGCAGTGTCCTGGATAACCCGAAGAAGCCGCTGACAGAGTCGATCAGATTAGTTACAGGGGACTGGGCAAAAAATGGACAGGAGGCGACGAGAATTTTCGGTTTTTCGTCGGATTTTCGCATATTAGACGATTTATACCCTATTTTTAATTGCTTGTAGTCGCCGTACCCTATTTCAAATTGTCTAGAATGAGAAAATCAGACAAAAATCAAAAATTCTCGTTTCAGCGGCATTTTTTCAGATGTCTACCCTATTTCAAAATCCTCGTATCTTCCGATAGGGACTGTCATTTTCGGCAATTTTTTTTTAAATTCAAGATCTCTCTTATAAATTACCCGGGGTGCAATAAAGGCTATTTTGTGGTAACTATTTGGAATTGTAGCTTGTTATATTTGTTATAATTTTATTTAAAGATGTATCACTGATGGTGTCCTCCCAGGTTCACTTTATTTCCGTGTAGGTCAGGTTAAAGAAAGAAAGGCGCACGAGTGTAATGGAGTATATGACTGACGATAGTTTAGAAAATAACATGTAAGGATATAGTTTAATATATTTAAGTTGGGTTAAAAGAGAAAAGGCGTAAAGATGTAGTTAACAATGTGACTGAAGTTAGAGTAGAAAAAAATCGCTGCTAATTCATTGGCACGTAGCTTCTTCCAACTAAATTTATAGGTCTGATAAATAAAATATTGTTTTTGTTGGATTATGGCTGATGCCATATTGCACTTGCTACGCTCCACTAGTTGCCTAGAGCGCTGTGCGCATGCGCGACGCCGCTCGACTCTCTGCCCGCGTGCGGGGCCCCGCTCCGCCGGTTGTTCGGCGCTTGTACTCATAGAGAGAGCACGTCGACATTCTTCGTTTTATTCGTTTTTATCTACTAGATAAAGTCCATAGATAGTTTCTTAATAAAGCCTCGGTACTTAATAGTCATTGCTCTGTTGTTTATTTCGACCACCTCACCCAATAACTCCCTCAGGTTATGGGCCGGTGAGTGTGGACGCTTCCACTGAGCAATATCAAGAAGGCAAGTTCGAACGCGCTCACCGCGTAACCGCTTTTCGGTGACTTGTGCTGTGTAAACACGAGACAAAGGGCAGCAGCTAGAGACTCAAGGACTAGTGTTTTTCACAAGTCCGTACCCTCTGTCACGCAGCAAGGAGCCGAGAGGTTGAGCCCTGAGTCCTGGAGACAAAGGCGACCATAGAGGAACTCAACTTTGGTAGCTTGACAACGAGTAAGTAAAAACCAAAATTTTAAGTGAATTAAATCGAATTCAGTGTTAGAATATTGTTTTGAAAATGTAAAGTAAAATCAGTGAGATTTTTATCGTTATAAGAAAAGGAGATTTGATTAAAACAATAGAGTGTTTTCGGGAAAAGTAAAAGCAGTGAAAAATATTTTATGACGAAATTTATTAATACAAGTCATAAAAGAACTAAAATCAGTGTTAGAACGCTACCGGAAGACATAAAATCCATTGGCATAGCTTCGCGAAACGCGAGGGTTTTTGTTCAAATTCCGAGAATTTCGGACGAAAGACCGCCAAAGGGGGAGAAACAATGTGCCCAAGATGGTCGCTGCCGGTGTTTGCGCGGCAGTATAGGAGAGCACGTGGTGGCATCGCGGCGACCGGCCGCTGCATGCACGCGGCGCGCGCGAGAGCAAGAGAGACGGGACTTGTGCCGCGGGGAGAGGGGTACCTTCTTGCTCTTTCTCTCTCTCTCTCTCCAGGAGTTTGACCGCAGAGGCGCGAGACGTGTAACGCTCGGCGCGCAGAGGCGTGAGCCGCGGCGATCTCTCTCTCTCTCTCTCTCTCTCTCTCTCTCTCTCTCTCTCTCTCTCTCTCTCTCCTCTTTTCCTCGCGCGGCAAATGCGTTGCAGCGAGCTCGCATGGGTGAACGGCTGACTGCTGATAGACAGCAGCGCGCCGCTTTACCGACTCACAGCGGTACAAGATAGCTACAGCTGTACGCTTGAATACCAGTCATTGTCTGATTTAATTGAAACGAAATAGACTATGCGCAGAGAATTTTTTTTGAAGTGATAGTCACCTTGATTTGAGCAATAAATTAAATTTCTTAAAAAAAGTTTTACCGTAATAAACTTAAACTTTTTCAATATTGTCATTGAAAGTAGTTATCTATAAAACGTTCTGTGTTGCATTAAATCTGCAGTTAATCCTTTTTAACAAATTCGCATTTTGTGAGGGCCCCACTCAATGCGTACCCGGCTTGACCTCACTTAAGCAAGCCAAATGAGACATAAAAAGGGCACGTTAAATTTATCATAAATTAAACTCCTTTGTCATTAAAATATTAAAAGTCAACACAGTATAGACATAGATATTAGAACTAGATATAGATAGACTAGAGTAAGATTAGATCGGACCATCTTACACAATAGACTGGAAACATAGAATGAGCCTGCCTCCTGTTCTCAAACTGAACAGGATACATGTCATAGAATAGAATAGAATATGATAAATTAGAAAAACTATGACATATCAAATCCAAACAACATACTTATTGCTAATCAAATCAACAGGTGCTGACATGGATGAGTTCCGTCAAATCATTCTGAGAGAGTGGAATATTTCCGAGGCCCAAGAGGCGTCAGGGGATGTTTACAACGAACCAACAGTCACGCTCTTCCGAAGACCGGATGGATCCTTGTTCTTCTGGAGGACAGACCAACAACTGAGACGATTCGACGAGTCTCTTTCCAAAGAGGAGAGAGCTCAGATTGAAAGGTGCTGGCCAGCTAGCGAACGATTCTTCGATTTCGAACTGAATTATCAGCAGGCGTATGTCACGAGACAAGACGTACAAGACATGATTGATGGCCAAACTCAGACAATTCTTGGCTGCATTCAAGAAATTGTCTGACAGCTGACAACACCTGATCTGGAAAAAATCAAGGGTTCTGCACAAGCTCGTGCTAAGCCTACATCCTGAAAGGAGAATGATACTTGCTTCGCAGGTCTCACGCACCCAGCTGGTGAGACAGCCGCAAGCTCGCGGAGCGCAGGCCGTCCAAAATCTGTCCCCAAGATAGTTCGTAATGAAGGCATCCCAAAATAAAACCAGCTCCGGTTCATCTCAACTCCGGTTACTACCTCGGTTACAAAGACGTTTGACAGGGATGATCTTATGTCGATGAACATAAATCTTGGCACGTCCGTCGAACAATCTAACCAGAGGAACCACGGCAGATGGGACTTAGAAGCAGAGGATCCCTCGGACTCAGATTCTGAGAGTAAACAAACATTGGGTGTGAAAGGTTCCTTTGAGGAAGGATCACGTGATGGTAACGCTCTGCTCAAAACTGGATTTGCAGGAGATGGAAGATTCGAAAGTGAATCTCAGAACTACAGAGATCGAGTAAGTAACAAAAATAGAATATATAATAATCCTAATTATGACAGTAACGCAGCGGAGTTGATCAATGATCTGATTGAGAACAAAGTCAAAGTACTTCTGAATGAAAAAGAGAACAGCCTTTTAAATTTATCTGAACAGTTAAAAAACGAAATCTCCGGAAGAGATAATCAAATGTTCAGAAATTATAAATTAACCTCGAGTTATAAATTTGAAATGTTTGAAGATTCCTTAAAATCCGAACTCAGGATTAAAAAATTACTGTATATCTTAGAACTAGAATCTGACAATTTGCACTTAGAACAAAAGGTGACAGATGACAAATTCAAAGTCAGAGACATAATCATTAATAGAATAGACACAGTTTATTACAACAAAATAATAAATCTTTCTGAACCTAAAGAAGTTCTATCAAAACTAAAAGAAGTCAAACGATACGAATCACGTATGACTACAATCACAGCTCGAGACGATCTTTAAAAAATGATATATCTTCCTGACAATGAGTCAGCGTCTGACTTTTATGATAAATTTCAAGAGAAAGTTAGAGCTTGTGAGAGTATACCAGATGCTGGTGAACTCGCTGAAAAGGATAAAAGAGACTATTTTATTAAAGCTGTGCCAGAAGCAGTACCTGAAATAGTAACTGCAAATGCCTTGTACAAAGCGACGACGTCCAAACAAATGCCGTACGGAGAAGTGAAAGATTATTTGTTACAGATTGAGGCATCCAGAATTGGTAAAACCAAAGGACAAACGGCTAAAGTTTTCTATGCCAGTGACAGTCACAACGCCCAAGGACGGCAGATCTGCAGAAGTTGTGGTATGGAGGGACATTGCAAGGATGCGTGCCCTCATCCAGGCAAACGCCTATGCTATTATTGCAATTGGCAGTCACGTTGCGAGCGAGTGTCGCAAACGCCAGGCCGACCTCGAAAGCCCTCAAGGAGGCTCGGCCAATCCGCAGCCATCCAAAAGAGGACGCTGGAATTCCCCGAGAGGGAACAGCTCTAATATTTTCAGAGGAAACGGCTCTGGCACCAGAGGCAGAGGCAAGTCCAATCCGAACTCTTTGAGAGGAACCAGAGGCAGCTCGAGCAACCGAGGCCGTGGACGAGGACGTGGCGAAGCAGGTTTTCAGCAACGCCCTGGAGGCAACAACAACGTCAACTCAGGCTCGTCACTTCAGGCCATCGTTGAGAACTATGGAGGTACAGATAACAATTATTCTTGCTTAGATCCAAATTCTAGTGGTAATAGCGGTTTGCTAGTCAAGTTTATAGCTGACTCAGGCGCGACTGAGCACCTTAGTAATTCCAAAATGTATTTTAGCGAATTTAATAATAAAGCCAAGGCGAATATAGAATGTGCGAATAAAGAAAGTGGCTTCACAACCTCAGGGGTTGGAACTGCAGAAATAGTTACCAATGACAGCAAAACCTACTTACTAAAACTATCTTGTATTCGAATGAATTGTCAAATAACCTCCTGTCACTTAGACGCTTTGTAGATCAAGGACTAGAGGTTTATTTGAACAATGAACTTATAGATATTTACGACCCAGAGTTGAACAAAAGTGTATTGACAGGCAAATATGAAAAACCATTTTGATCAATAAGACTTGTAGTGGAAAATAATATGCGAGATAAAACTGGATCAGGATCGGAAATTAAAAGTTATTATAATACTAGGAGTAAGAAAAATATAGAACCTATTGAAAGTCAGAAAGAGATTAGAAAAATAATAGAACCTGTTAAAGAAAATACACTACAAAATCAAAAAGGGGTAGATAACGAATTCTTGGAAACGTCAGGGAATAGGAAAACTCAAAGAAATGGAATGACAAATTCACTGATGTCATGATTAAGCTTGGATTTCAGACAAACGACATTGACCCTTGTCTGTATATTCATCAGTGTAGGTATAGTATTAGCTATTCTATATGTCTATGACATCCTCTTAGCTAGCCCAAATGATAGTATACTAGATAAACTTAGTAAGAAATTGAGTAAAGAGTTCAATATCAAAGATCTAGGTAACCCTAAAGAATTTTTAGGAATTAAGATCAATAGAGACTTTTCAGGACAAGTCATACGATTAAATCAAACTAAGTTTATAGACAAAATGCTAATTAGGTTTGGATTTGAAAAATGTAAACCGGTAAACACGCCTATGAAAATTAGCGAAGCTATGAGCCGTGATAGAAAAGAGAGGGGGGAAATAGAATACACGAAAGAGGTAGCAAAGAAATCTGGAATACCCAACAGACTGTACAGAGAAGCAGTGGGATCATTGTTATACCTGGCTAATGCAAGAAGACCAGATATATCATATGCTGTGAATGTCCTCAGTCGACATCAGGTCAATCCAACCATTGACGAATGGAATATGGTAAAACGAGTGTTTCAGTATCTACAGGTACTAAACACTAAGAATTGACATTCGATAACTCGAGAAGCGATATGGTAGCTTTCTCTGATGCCAGCCTATCTGACTGCAAAGACTCACTAACCACATATGGATTTGTGATCAAGCTGTTCGGAAATGCTGTGGCTTGGAAAACACATAAGCAACATAGTGTTGCGCTTTCCACATGCGAAGCAGAGTATGTGGCTTTGAGCGAGACTTGCAA